>NC_090739.1:85982622-85987622 GCF_036898095.1 Palaemon carinicauda
GTTCTGATAAAATCAATTCATTTTCCTGAGTCAAAAACTCAATTTTCTTATTTTGATTACTAATCTTAAGACGATTGGAAATCCCTAAGCCTAAACTTGCAATAGAACCAAAGATGTTTAGTGCAGCAAAAATAAACGGGTTACATTTTTCAAGGTTATCGTGTCTTACTGTCCACATCAAAAGGTCACGAGCCAAAGATTCTGCCTCGTAAGTCTTATTTTGCAAGTCGTCAGATAGCATCTCTGCAACTTTTAGTGTTGATGCAAGCGAACACTCTGTATTAAAAGGAAAGTGTCTTTAATGCATTTCCTTTAATGAAACAGCAAACCTTAAAATGGCGCTCTTTAAGCTAGTGACGTCATTCTCTGGGCGAAAAATTGCTTGCATGCGTACTTCAACAACTACGTTTCTTGATGTAATAAAAATGTCTTCTTGTCTCTCTACTATAGTGCCATATTTAAAATCTACAATTTTAGTTTTAGAGGTCTTCCCACACGAGGAAAATGTCTAAGCGAACAATATTACTACTAACAATAAAAACTTCATCTTGGGAACCTCTAACGAGAAAAATATATGTAATTACTCCTGTATTAGGAAGAAAAAATGTTAACATATAGACTTCATACATAAAGAATAAAAAAAAAATTCCTTCACTTCCTTCTCTCTTATTTTAATTTCTTATGTGAGCCAATGGTACAATTCTTTCATCAGTGGGCTGGGATACGTTTTGAACTCTAAATCTATTGACCGTTAATGTTTCCAAAATGCTAAAGGGGCCTTCAAACTTAGCTGTTAGTTTATAGTTGAGTCCTTTACGTACATTTACCTGTATGTATACATTATCACCCACAGTATATGTTTTAGTTGGCTTCGCTATTTCATCATGATTCCTTTTCATTATGATTTTTGATTCTTCTAAATTCTTTCGAAGGATATCAAAACGACTTTTGCTTGCATTTATCAATTCTTTTAAAGGATTTGATAAATTAGTTGTAGGCGTTAATACATGGAAAGGCGTTCTAACTGGGGTACCATACAATGCCATGTGGGGCGACATTTCAATTGATACATATGAGTGATTCAGAGTACTTAGTACCGCAGGTATTGCAATATCCCAGTTGGGGTCTGATCCCCCTAGTGTTAATCTTAATATGTTTAAAACCTTCCTATTCGCTCTCTCCACTAGCCCATTCAACTCTGGGTGATCGATCATGGTATTGATTCTCTTTATGCTAAGGAATTCACACAATGAGGTAAGAAAGTGATTATCAAATTCTCTACCCGAGTCTGAGATTATCATGTGTGGAATTCCATGTTTACAAATGTAACACTCGTAAAACTTTCTAGCGCATTCAATCGCAGTTTTTTTTTACGCGCTATTAGTTCCGTATATCGAGTCAAAGCATCTATAATTACTAAGAGGTACTTATTTCCTCTGTCTGACTCGTAAAATCCGGTTAATAAATCTAAATGTATCCTTTCAAAGGGTTGATTGGGCACGGGATAAGCCCCTACGCTGACAGGTGTTTTCGTGTGCCCTTTGATTTCCTGACAAGTATGACAATTAGCTATGTGTTTTTTTATATCTATAAGCATCATATGCCAATAAAACAATGATTTGGCTTTCTGTGACATTATGGAAAACCCCAGGTGTCCATGCAATGGGTTTGCATGCATTCAATTAGAACAGTGGATATAAGTGAGATTGGTACCACTACCTGGTCGTTAGTCACATGTGGTGTATTGCGGGTTTTCCTTGTCACGGATCTACACACAATATTATCTTTGATTATATAATTGTGCTGCGTATACTTTATATATTCCTCTTCCTTACGGTTGCCTTCCAAAGCATTTATAATTTTTTCTAATTTCTGATCTTTTCTTTGCTCAGTCTGTAATAATTTAGTGCTCCAGCCCAGATCTTCTTGTTCAGATATAGTTTTAACAATAGGCATGATGTTGATATATCTATTAATTCAGCTAGAGGCTCCGTACAAGAGGACACGGGGTTGCGTGATAATGCATCAGCAATGATATTTGCTTTCCCTGGTAAATACCCGATTCTCGCGCCAAAGTCGTGAATGATCAAATGCCACCGAGTTTGTTTGGAGCTGTGACTGAAGCCTTTAAAGAAGTCGGTTAGTGGTTTATGATCAGTAAGAACCTTAACGGGATAACCGTATATCATAAACTTAAAATGCACTGGTGAATTAACAATAGCTAGCCCTTCCTTGTCTATTACTGCATACTTACTTTCGGAAGTTCTCAGTTCTCGAGAATAAAAAGCTATCGGGAAAAATTTTTTTTCATATTGCAGAAGCAATACCCCACCTACTCCTAAGTTTGAGGCGTCTGTTGCAATGAATAATTCCTTACCGAAGTCAGGAAATTTTAAGATAGGAGAACTACACAGTTCATCTTTGAAGGTATTAAACGCCTATTGATGCTGCTCAGACCTTATGAAATCTACGCTTTTCTTCGTAAGATCAGTTAGGGGAGCAGCTATTATTGAATAATTGCGTATAAAACGCCTGTAATATCCACTACACCCCAGAAATTGCCGTATTCCCTTGACATTAGTAGGTATCGGAAAGTTACGGATAGCTGACACCTTATCGTGGACTACTTTAAGACCTTGACTAGACACCGTAAAACCCAAATAGACCAATTCTGTTTTGAAAAATTCACATTTACTAATCTTTACCCTTAAGTTATGTTGTCTTAGTCTCTGTAGTACTAGTTCTAGTTTACGTAGATGTTCTTCTAAGGTATTGGAAAAGAGTATAAGGTCGTCCGTATAGGCATGCAATATATCCCCTAGCAGGTCTCCAAACACTATGTTAATCATTCTTGTAAATGCTATGGGAGCACAACATAAACCAAAGGGCATACGTAAAAATTCATAATGTCCCCTGGCTGTGCTTAAGGCTGTGTATGGGATACTATTTTCTTCTAATGATATCTGGTGAAAGCCTTTAAGAAAATCCAAACTGGTAAAATATTTATTCTTACCTAACAAAGATAAAATATCGTTAGTATATGGCACTGGGAAACGATCAGGGATCGTTTCCTCATTCAAGCGACGGATATCTACGCAGATACGCCATGTTCGATCTTTTTTCGGTACAACTATTAATGGAAAATTATAAGGGTTGTTCGATTTCCTAATGACTCCTTCTTCTAGCATTTTACTTACTTCATCATTTTTCTCATTCTGGAATTTCATAGGGAGTCTGTACGAGGGTACATAGATAATTTTCTGCTTGTCCTTTAACCTTATTTGATGTTCTATGACATCTGTCTTTCCTAAGGATCCATCCGTAGTGGAAAAAACATCATGATATTCAGATAAAAGTCCAAAAACTTTCTGCCGAATTTCTTCTTCTTGAATGACTTTACTAATTTTATTTCTAATAGATTGCAAAAGGGATTCATCCGCAACTGATTGAGCGTGATTGATTTCAGCAACGGTAAGATTACGATGTTTATAAACTTCTACATCCAAGATATGTTGATTTTTGTGAATTACTAAAGTGGTATTTAAATGATTACAGACTTCAATATTACATTGTTGATGTGACCCTACTGTATAAATATCTTGTGTGACGGACAATCCGTTAGTTTTCAAAGTTTCGGAAAGGATTAATATTTCAGATCCCGGTAACGTTTTCTTTATTTGCACTATTAAATTCGAAGGTATGTTCAGCTCGATAGATTGCGTGCAAGATGATATTACAGGTGAACGAGAATTCTGTTGGGTCGCGTATATTATTTCTTTATTAGTGAGACAAGTTATTGGTTCTTCAACGTACGTCACTGTTTTATTTGTCGTCTCGTTTTTAAGGTATTAAAAGACTTAAAGAATTTTCCTTTGATATACACGCCGTGCTTGGCAGGGGCTAAGATATTGTTTTGATTACCCATAGACGGATATCCTATAATTACAGTTGGATACATATCAATGTTTTGTACAACAACAAAGGTATCGGCAAACGTGCGCTTACCGACCTTGAACTGAACATGAGTTACGCCTATTACATTTAATTCATCATTTCCTATACCCGTGAGCCTTATTATGGACTTCTCCATAGGGAAGTTCGAAAACAACAAATGATGCGTCCTCAAATCCATGATATTACGTGGACTACCAGAGTCAAAAAATAATTTAAAGGATCGTTGTTCTAAATTTACAGCATATAATGTTAGTCGTAACTCATTTTGACTTATTATTGTGTGAATTTGTTGCAAATCTACGTGAGCATGCACTAATTTATTTGATTCGGTTGTGTGTTTCGTAGGAAAATCTGTTGCCTCACAATGATCTAATAAAACATTAAATGGATTATTTAACACTACTGATGTTGATTTAAATGACCCAACATCACTCTCTTCCCCACTGGAGTTAATTATGTGGTATTTGCTTTGGTCTGCACATTCTGAAAATTAGTCTGACCTTGCGAGTTCTGGGTAGACTGCCCAGGATCAGAGTTATTCGAAGAACTGTTTGTTTGTTTCTGAACTACGTTGACGTTTGGCTGTTTCTTCTTATTGAACTGAGGATTTTTCTTTTTATTTCCATATGGAACTAACTGTGGAATTGACTGTGGATTTGACTGTGTATTTCTAGTATTCTGTTGTGTCTTACGCGAGTAGCACTGACTATATGAATGAGTAGAACTATTATGCAACGAACAGAATCTCGTTCTGCAGTCTGCAATCAAGTTACCTTGACGTTTGCAATTATAACACGTCATTCTCGCGACTTGACTATTATTAACTACGTTTACTTGTTGTGGCTTTGTTTCATTTTTTGCAAAAACCTGTGTAAACAAGGGATCAAGATCAGTACACTTAGACATGTGATTCTTTATCTGTTTATATACGTCCAATTCTGTACTTGCTGGCGTTAACGTTTTATCAAAACACCGCACTAAAGCTTCAGGCAATCATAAGTGTCATGCAAGTTAAATACATTAATCGTAAGAAATCTTTCACGGAG
>NC_090739.1:85992622-86025122 GCF_036898095.1 Palaemon carinicauda
TCCAGATACCCACCTAGAGTATGCCTCTCTAGAGCAGGGTGCCCAATTTCACATGCATGTAAATTTAAAGGGGTGTTTCATACACGCTCGTACACTGTAATGGTTTTGCTTTTGTTTATCTTATCACTCACTCTTCCCTACAGTGTTAATAGACCAACCTGTGTAACCATTCTAGCTTATATTATATCATGTAAGAATTTTCTTGACGTTTTTGCTCGCAAGTGTACTATGACTGTTTAATGAACTTTAATTGCATTCACCTCTCGTCGTAGTTATCACCTAATGGGTCTCTCGCATACTCCCCTGTAGGAGTTATAATGTTTATGCAAGTTTCAAGCAATAGAGTGCACTTATTAAAACAAAAACAAAAAATCACGAATAAAATTGTCTTGAAAGGCCTCCAAATAAAATAGAAAAAATAAATTTTAATCAATATATTCTTTCTATGTTTGTCTGCTAAAGGGGTAGAAACTAAGATATTGAAAATGAACAGAACTTACCAACTAAGTTGGTGTTGAATATTTTTTACTTTTAACTTTTAAATTAGATATCACTTTCAACTGCATTCCGTTTAAGCAGTTTCCTTTCATAGATTAATATAATTCCATCAATTTCTGGTCAGACTCCTTAAATAATCCAATAATATTTTCCACAACTCTTATTCCTTATATTTTTACCCTCGTTTTCTTATTAATGTTGACTTTTTCCAAGGCTGAATAATAAACAAATTATGCTTACCTATATGAACAAATACACACACACACACACACACACACATATATATATATATATATATATATATATATATATATATATATATATATATATATATATATATATATATATATATATCTATATATATACACATATATATATATATATATATATATATATATATATATATATATATATATATATATATATATATATATAATATATATATATATATATATATATATATATATATATATATATATATATATATATATATATATATATATATATATATATATATATATGTTAGCGTGGTACTGTTATAAACACACATTAGGTTTTTAGTCAAATGTCTCTTTGATGTGGTGTAATGTTAGACTTGGTAGGTTACTTCTTCTTCTGAATAAGTGTAAGTATGATAACTTTAAAACAGTTTATTTCTTTAAAAACAGTTAATAACATCTCCATCACAGGAATATAGATGGTTCGGTCAGATGACTGTTCCGTATGACATCTTGACCAGAAAGTGACTAAAATATCCATATTAATGTGAAAGTCTAATTAGTTATCTCAGCACTTAATGATTTATTGTAAACACAACATTAATACCGGAAGGTACTTACATCCTTTCAAGAGACAACTCTTTCTCACGACTTGGTTGTGTTTACTCTTCATGAAAAATGTTACATTGCATTTGAAGAGCAGTGTCTTGAGTTTTGCATCCTGGTTAGGACTGACTATGGCATTTCTCACACTCGCTCCTAACTTCCATATTGACCTCATAGGTCAGGGATTTAAATATGTAATTTTACATACATTACATTAGCTAGGTCAGCTACTGTCATTTAATTGAACTTTAAAGACACGTTCAAAATATGTTTACTAGGAGTGTGACTGTATATATATATATATATATATATATATATATATATATATATATATATATATATATATATATATATATATATATATATATATATATATATATATATATATATATATATATATATATATATTAACTTTAGCCATAAGCAAATGATTAAGGATGAATGTTCAAATAGATACATTTAAAAAAAAAATTACATACCCAACAGATATTGTCAAATCAAGAAGAAAAAATGCCTGGTAAATACAGATTATATATATGGTACATTGCTAGCAAACGATTATATGGTACCAATAAAAAAAATACTGATATACATATGATTCCGTAACTGGTGAAAGAATAGTTGTTACCTTTGTCAAAAATATAGATTATCATAATACGGTAACTAATAAAGAATATATGTTACCTTGGTAAAGATATAATTTTAGTGCAAAAACACGAATTCCTGGTACGTACACGCAGCACGGTTTCGTATATATATATATATATATATATATATATATATATATATATATATATATATATATATATATATATATATATATATATATATATATATATATATATATATATATATATATATATATATATATATATCATTTTTTTATATAGGGCTTATATATTTTATTAGATGCCCATAGATTCCTTATTTTAACACTTAGGGCTTATATATTTTATTAGATGCCCAAAAAATGATTTATATTTTAAATTTTTTTAAAATCTTTGTAAAATTTTTTTTAGAATGCAAATGTTCAACAGTCTCTTCAACTACATATTACTAGCGTACTAACTGCTTTTCGTGCACAAGACTTTTCCAAGACAATTGTACTCCTTTCAGCGAATGAAGGGGCCTTTTGCAAACAGCTTTAAATTGAAATAAAATAGGAGTTTTGCCTGGACATGGCAAAACGTTCTGTTTGATCTCCAACCTGTTTGTTCTTAACCTACGCCAAACAAAGATGTTAACGGCGATAAATATCATCACCATAACGCTGATTGCTGCTAGTAACATGTAGAAACAAAGGTCTGCATAAGTCGGTGTCGGGTGGTCCATCTCAGTTAATTTCATCAACCGCTCAGCCACTTGTGCATTGTATGTGAGAGGTAAAGATGGAATTGTAGTCGACCATGTAAAGTTCGCGAAGTAGCCCGTTCTCTGATGATAGTCTTGATTCCTCGAACCATGTAATTCAGGGACGTACCGATACAACCATCTGCTGCAACGAAGATTTGGGAATAGTTAGTGGATCCGTCTGGGCATGATACATTGAAGCCGGCCTTGTCGTATCGTATCCACGAGCCCTTGTCCAGTCTGCAATTGAACTTAATATCTTCAAAGGGATAAAGCTTTTTCAGACAATTTTCATGTGTATGGGAGAGAGTACCGTCTAGCACTATACCTAACTCGCATGAATCCATTGAGTTTTTATGGAATTCAAATGAGTCAGCTGTACATATTTTTTTATTCATTGCGTCTGAACAGTGAGTTGATTGATTTAAGTCTTTAATGACCGTATATGTTTCCTTGTCTGGGGAAATCAATACGTGTCCTGTCAAACTGGATATTACTGGATTTGAGTGATTCGTCTTGAAAGTCGGAAATGGTGATATCCTGTAAGATTGCCAGGCATCGGAAGAATCAAAGGGAATTGTAATCATAATCCTGTGATTTTCAACGCTTACTGTAATTAGGCTGTGATAAAATTTTAACCTACGTGCGTCTAACAAAGGAATATAACCTAATTTCTCCCGTCCGTTCTCCACAATTAACGTTAAGTCTCTTATCTTATCAGCAACAAATGCGATGACAGTACACCTTTAGTCGCTAACGTGATAGCTTCCACATAGTCTTTTGATTTCTCAATGAAATGTGCAATTCTATTATGGATATGATCTATTTTTGAATCATAATACGTTAACGTTGCCAACAAATCTTGTACTTCCATAATCTGACTGATATTACTAGAATGTTCGTTCACCAAACTCATAATTTGATTTATTGAAGCTAACTGATTCCTTAGTTCTGATAAAATCAATTCATTTTCCTGAGTCAAAAACTCTATTTTCTTATTTTGATTACTAATCTTAAGACGATTGGAAATCCCTAAGCCTAAACTTGCAATAGAACCAGAGATGTGTAGTGCAGCAAAAATAAACGGGTTACATTTTTCAAGGTTATCGTGTCTTACTGTCCACATCAAAAGGTCACGAGCCAAAGATTCTGCCTCGTAAGTCTTATTTTGCAAGTCGTCGGATAGCAACTTTGCAACTTTTAGTGTCGATGCAAGCGAACTCTCTGTATTAAAGGGAAAGTGTCTTTTATGCATTTCCTTTAATGAAACAGCAAACCATAAAATGGCGCTCTTTAAGCTAGTGACGTCATCCTCTGGGCGAAAAATTGCTTGCAAGCGTACTTCAACAACTACGTTACTTGATGTAATAAAAATGTCTTCTTGTCACTCTACTATAGTGCCATATTTAAAATCTATAATTTTAGTTTTAGAGCTCTTCCCACACGAGAAAAATGTCTGAGTGAACAATATTACTCCTAACAATAAAAACTTCATCTTGGGAACCTGTAACGAGAAAAATATATGTAATTACTCCTGTATTAGGAAGAAAAAATGTTAACATATAGACTTCATACATAAAGAATAAAAAAAAAAATTCCTTCACTTCCTTCTCTCTTATTTTAATTTCTTATGTGAGCCAATGGTACAATTCTTTCATCAGTGGGCTAGGATACGTTTTGAACTCTAAATCTATTGACCGTTAATGTTTCCAAAATGCTAAATGGGCCTTCAAACTTAGCTGTTAGTTTATAATTGAGTCCTTTACGTACATTTACCTGTATGTATACATTATCACCCATGGTGTATGTTTTAGTTGGCTTCGCTATTTTATCATGATTCCTTTTCATTATGATTTGTGATTCTTCTAAATTCTATCGAAGGATATCAAAACGACTTTTGCTTGCATTTATACATTCTTTCAAAGGATTTGATAAATTAGTTGTAGGCGTTAATACATGGAAAGGTGTTCTAACTGGGGTACAATACAATGCCACGTGCGGCGACATTTCAATTGATACATATGAGTGATTCAGAGTACTTAGTACCGCAGGTATTGCAATATCCCAGTTGGGGTCTGATCCCCCTAGTGTTAATCTTAATATGTTTAAAACCTTCCTATTCGCTCTCTCCACTAGCCCATTCAACTCTGGGTGATAGATCATGGTATTGATTCTCTTTATGCTAAGGAATTCACACAATGAGGTAAGAAAGTGATTATCAAATTCTCCACCCGAGTGTGAGATTATCATGTGTGGAATTCCATGTTTACAAATGTAACACTCGTAAAACTTCCTAGCGCATTCAATCGCAGTTTTAGTTTTAAGCGCTATTAGTTCCGTATATCGAGTCAAAGCATCTAACATTACTAAGAGGTGCTTATTTCCTCTGTCTGACTCGTAAAATCCGGTTAATAAATCTAAATGTATCCTTTCAAAGGGTTAATTGGGCACGGGATAAGCCCCTACGCTGACAGGTGTTTCGTGTGCCCTTGGTTTTCCTGACAAGTGTGACAATTAGCTATGTGTTTTTTTTATATCTATAAGCATCATATGCCAATAAAACAATGATTTGGCTTTCTGTGACATTATGGAAAACCCCAGGTGTCCATGCAATGGGTTTGCATGCAATCATTAGAACAGTGGATATAAGTGAGATTGGTATCACTACCTGGTCGTTAGTCACATGTGGTGTATTGCGGGTTTTCCTTGTCATGGATCTACACAAAATATTGTCTTTGATTATATATTTGTGCTGCGTATACTTTATATATTCCTTTTCCTTACGATTGCCTTCCAAAGCCTTTATAATTTTTTTCTAATTTCTGATCTTTTCTTTGCTCAGTCTGTAATAATTAAGCTAAAGGCTCCGTACATGAGGACACGGGGTTGTGTGATAATGCATCAGTAATGATATTTGCTTTCCCTGGTAAATACCCGATTCTCGCGCCAAAGTCTTGAATGATCAAATGCCACCGAGTTTGTTTGGGGCAGTGACTGAAGCCTTTAAAGAAGTCGGTTAGTGGTTTATGATCAGTAAGAACCTTAACGGGATAACCTTATTTTATGAACTTAAAATGCACTGGTGAATTAACAATAGCTAGCCCTTCCTTGTCTATTACTGCATACTTACTTTCGGAAGTTTTCAATTCTCAAGAATAAAAAGCTATCGGGAAAAATTGTTTTTCATATTGCAGAAGCAATACCCCACCTACTCCTAAGTCTGAGTCGTCTGTTGCAATGAATAATTCCTTACCGAAGTCAGGAAATTTTAAGATAGGAGAACTACACAGTTCATCTTTCAAGGTATTAAACGCCTGCTGATGCTGCTCAGACCATATGAAATCTATGCCCTTCTTCGTGAGATCAGTTAGGGGAGCAGCTATTATTGAATAATTGCGTATAAAACGCCCGTAATATCCACTACACCCCAGAAATTGCTGTATTCCCTTGACATTAGTAGGTATCAGAAAGTTACGGATAGCTGACACCTTATCGTGGACTACTTTAAGACCTTGACTAGACACCGTAAAACCCAAATAGACTAATTCTGTTTTGAAAAATTCACACTTACTAATCTTTACCCTTAAGTTATGTTGTCTTAGTCTCTGTAGTACTAGTTCTAGTTTACGTAGATGTTCTTCTAAGGTATATGGCACTGGGAATCGATCAGGGATTGTTTCCTCATTCAAAAGACGAAAATCTACGCAGATACGCCATGTTCGATCTTTTTTCTGTACAACTATTAATGGAAAATTATAAGGGTTGTTCGATTTCCTAATGACTCCTGCTTCTAGCATTTTACCACTTAATGTAGAATTGAATGTATTGTGAATAATTAACGTTGCTGTGAAATTAATATTTAGACCTAAGCTACCATTTATTGAAGGGTACAATTAGTTTATATAGTATGCATAAGTATATTGGTACTATATAGTGTTATGCTGGATATAAGTATTGATATATAGATGATTATATGTTTATGATATTAATGTTGTATGTATATAAATGTATATGTACTTATGTATATATATATATATATATATATATATATATATATATATATATATATATATATATATATATATATATATATATATATATATATATATATATATATATATATATGTGTGTGTGTGTGTGTGTGTGTGTGTATATATATGTATGTATGTATATGTATGTGCATATGTATGTATATATATGTGTGTGTATGTGTATGTTTTGCTTATGTATCTATATAGAAAAGGCTACCGTGTTTCCATATAAATAAACTGTACTGAAAAACAAGAATTTACCCGCCACTAGAAATGACCCTTTTTGGCAGGTGTCTAATGAGCTTGGGGTCTCCGCCCACTTAACACCTGACTCAAGCCCAGGTAGCTGGTAAGGGAGTGTCATTGTTCTTTAAATCTCTATATGTATGTTCGTACGTTTGCTTTCCCTATAAAATGTAAAGAAACCTCTCTTAATAAATCAGTCCTCTGAAGAAGTATCACGAAACTAGTCAGGACTTAAGCGTATATTTCGTATTTTCATTTTCCCTGTGGTTCTTCTGCATCTGAGCATCACTTTTTCCTGTGATTTTTACGCATGTATATATATATATATATATATATATATATATATATATATATATATATATATATATATATATATATATATATATATATTTTACCCAAAAACAGATAAATCGGTTGGAACTTTTGACCCGGGAAACATCTGTCTATTTCCGAACATAACTTGACAACAAAACGTTTACCCGATTGAGCGGTTTAAAGAATTGATATAAAAATTTTAACCGGGTGTCGCCGGTCGCTTGCTTTTGACATTACCCATAGTCATAAAACAAAAAAATTCTGGGTAACGTACCTACAACTATAACGTTGAATAATAAAATAGCATACATGCCAACCTTTGATATGTTTTACCTCCTCCTTCTTTCCTACATTGTTTAATGTTTATTCTTCCCACTCTTAAAATGAAAGAGCTAACGGGTACGAGGTGGAGGTAAACGGTATCTAGGTAAGATGTAGGAGGTAAGAAGTTAGAGTTAAACGTTAACAGGTAGGATGTAAGATGTAAGACTAAAAGGTAAGGGGTACGAGGTAGGGAGTACGAGTTAATTAGAGTTAAAATGTATGAGGTAAAAGTTAAGAGGTAGGATGTTATAAAAGAGGTTCGTTAAAGGAGGGAAAAGATGGTGAATTAGAACTAAAAGGCAGGATGAAAAGTGCAAAAGAATGTAGTAAGATTTAAGAGTGGGAAGAATAAACATTAAACAATGTAGGAAAGTAGGAGGAGGTAAAACATATCAAAGGTTGGCGAGTATGCTATTTTATTATTTAACGTTATAGTTGTAGGTACGTTACCCAGAATTTTTTTGTTTTATGACTATGGGTAATGTCAAAAGCAAGCGACCGGCGACACCCGATTAAAATTTTTATATCAATTCTTTAAACCGCTCAATCGGGTAAACTTTTTGTTATCAAGTTATGCTCGGATATAGACAGACGTTTCCCCGGTCAAAAGTTCCAACCGATTTATCGGTTTTTGGGTAAAATATCACTCTTTTTTTACGCAAGCGTATTGATTAACTAGTTTATAGTCATATCTTCAAAATGTGAGGTCAAACATGTCTATAACTTATTATTAAGAAGCTGAGAAATAAACGTTGAAAGTTCGCTTAAAGATGTCAGATTTGATGCCTTTTGAAACTTAAGTACGTGACTACAGCCTTCGTGATTACCGCAAAACATTCCCACATAGCCTAATACACAATTTAAAACATAATCTACAAAACCTGAGGTCGAACAGCTATCTAGCTCATTCAGAAGCTAAGATTATAGAGTTGAAACTTTGCTAAAAAGCGTCTATCCATGACTCTATATCGAACACCTGAAAGTTGACGTAATTTTTGCTATTTTTTTGCATATTTCTGACGTCATATTTCACGAACCTTATAAGATAGGGACTTGAAACTTTTAGGATCGTCTAGTTAAATTGAATAGAACTAAATCCTAGAGTTTCAAGCTTATACTATGTCCGGAAAGCACTTTTCTGAAAACCCGGTATTTCTGGTTTACGTAATCGTATATAACAGCACTGGCAGCATTTTTGCTTGTTCCCCGGTCACGCTTGCCAGCGCTGTGATATATATATATATATATATATATATATATATATATATATATATATATATATATATATATATATATATATATATATATATATATATATATATATATATATATATATATATATATATATATATATATATTTATCTATATGCATATGTATATATATATATATATATATATATATATATATATATATATATATATATATATATATATATATATATATATATATATATATATATATATATGTGTATATATATATATATATATATATATATATATATATATATATATATATATATATATATATATATATATATATATATATATATATATATATATATATATAAGAAATGTATAAAAATATGAGTATATTTGTAGATATTACATATAACCTACAAAGAGCATCAACCAGTGAGAGGGATTTAATGTAATAACTTCTGGCCAGTCAAAGGACTCAATAACTCTTTATCGGTAGTATTTCAGTGGATGACTTGTGCTTATGGCAAACTACCTCCTAATATCTTTTCTATATTTGAGACCATCATAGCCAACACCTAACCATGGAGAGTATTATAGTTTATTCCTTGGATGAAATTAGACAAATTTTTCTGATATATTTTTGAAAAAATGATGATATCAAGAGGGGGACAGTAAGGACGGTTTCGAATAGGAAAAGAAACAGATGAGGAAAAAAACTCCTCTTAATAAACCACCATTCATCCATGGCCCTTCTATTAAGCTTGCCTAACACACCATTAAAAAAAAAAAAAAAAAAGAGTTAGCGAAAGTAGAGAGCATATCAAATCCGAGTGTGTCATCAAGCAAGAGTGGTGGAAAACAGAGGCTAAACGCATTACCTTATTCCTAGAGATCAATGGCGTCATATACTGTATTTACATCATATACATATATATATATATATATATATATATATATATATATATATATATATATATATATATATATATATATATATATATATATCCCAAAAAGGGCGCAGGGAGCCAATCCTTCATCAGAACGATGTGTAGGGATGACAACTATGGGCTAGATGTATTTTAGCAGCTGTCAAACGATCCAGGGGCAGACGTTAGAATCTGGCTAACAGTGTAGGCCCTATCATTATGATATGGTGATAAATATTGCGTTTGGCAGGCATTGGAGTCATTGAAGGAGACATCTTCCGAATGGAGGGATGTGCAGGATATCCAGCATGCTTGGTATTCTTATTGAGCTTCTGGCAAAGGGTTTTAATCTAATCGTAGGTGAATGGTGGTTAATATGTTCCTTCTTAGGGCATTAGCAACAAGATTCATTTTCCCAGGGGGGTGTAGAAGGGTGCAATTGTATTTAGCTCTGGTAGAGAGGCATCAGCATTGAAAGTGGATCAGTTTTCAAAGTGTCCAGTGAAGGCGTGCACAAGGGGCATATTGTCCATGCCAATTATGAATGGTGTGCCCTCTAAGAAATAGCAAAAGTGACAGCCAGATACACATCTATCAATTTGCGGTTCCGTCTATATGTTCAGACACCTGTCATCCCAACAAAGGTGCAGGGAATCATCCTTCATAAGAACGATGTGTAAGGGCAACAACCATGGGTTTGATGCATTTTGGCAAAGGCCCCTTTCTTCCATTTCAACAAATGTTTGTTTAGCAGGTGTCAAACGATTTGTGGGCAGATGTTAGATTCTGGCAAACATTGTGGCCCCTTTCATTGATATGGTGATAAATAATGTGCATGGCAGGAACCATGACATTTGGTAAACTTCTGGAAGGCCGAATTTTGGGTACAATATGAGGAGGTAGGCGTTGGGTGCACTGGTGTGGAGAGCGAGGCTGGAGCAGCAAGGTTGAAGAAGTGAAAATGAGTATAAATCTGCATCGACTAACCATTGATAAGCAATATCAATCAGGAGGTGGAATTGGGAGAAGAAATTTGCATTGAAGATTGACAATGTGATGTCGGTAACTAGAAACTTCCAATAATATTTGGCACACCCAAAAGATTCGTGAGTGTCTCATACCCGTGGGTGGAGACTGCAGATCCATTGGCAGCTACCAGGCAGATATCAGCAGGCTTAGAATGACTACGTCATGTCCCGGAGATTGGCCTTGGTAGAAGAAAACGTCAAACAACAGTATCTACCAAAAACCGCACGTCCATATTTGCATCGTGAAAAAAGTATTAGTGATAGAAGAGGCCACTACCAAAAGTGATGGCCTGCTTACAAGTTTTTTGGCTGCTGACAACCGTTCCAATATTTCTTCGCAGCAGCCCCAAATCTGGACAGGTAATAGGATAATTGCGGTCGACGGGCATCAGTAAGTGGCTGTAGAGGTCAATGGGGGTCATATGTGGTTGGTGGGTGAATTTGTGGCCGCTCCGACACGTAACTGGTGTCCTACAACTTTCACGTCAGCTTCGGTCATTGCTGAATAGTTGCCCTCTTCATCAAGAGTGACAGCATTGATGCAGGTCCTGAAAATAATAGTGTGACTGTCCATTCAAACAGTATAAAGCATGAGAGAGCAGAATTGAACAGGGATAAAAAACAAGCAATAACTTTACAGTGTACGAACATGCATGAAACACTTGCTGTACAATATAAGTGTGATTTATTTGTGAATTTTCTTTTATGGAATAGATGTGTAAATGGTGGGATTTATTAATAAAAATTAAATCTGTTAATATGAGCTAAACATAGTGTATTACTTTCGAATTCATTTTACCTAGTGTATATACCCTAGGTAAAACGAAAAGGTATTAGGGTTAGTCATGAAATTCTACCGTAAGCAAAAAAAGGTTTACATAAAGTAATTCTAAATCTATGGATGTCATGATAGTAGAGAGGACAGATTAGCGCTCTACATACAAAGAGAAATTTAGTCACCGAAGGAATATTGTAAATGGGTGTAGGTATTTCAAGGTATAGGAAACTGAATATGAAATTGGTGTTATGAGTCAATATTTTTCTGTAAAAATAACATCTTTAAGAATAACAAAAATAGTCACTAAAACGAAAAGGGTTCTCGATTCTTCTGATAAAAGAATTTTATAAAACAAATTCTAAATAAATCCATATTTCTTTTGATAGCAGGGTGGATAATGCCACTATAATTCTAGCTACTAAATAACAGGTTCGGGGCCTTGGAAGGAAAGAGTACCCATCACATAATTTCCTTTAGGTTGAACTTTTTTTTAAAGAAATTGCACATGTCTCGAATATATAAATAGTATATAAAATGATAATATAAACTTATTTCAAAACTATAAACATGATATAATATAAGGATGAATTTTACTTCATAGGTTGGTCGAAGTCAAAGACAATGAAGAAAGAGTTAGTCTGCTTAAAAAAAGAAATAAAAATATAACTGATTCCCAAATCAACTTCTTTATTTTTGCTCAATAATTTTTTTTATGTGTTACTTATTCTTATGACATGGAATCGTCATTATTGACTGTGTTACACCAGATACATTCAGAAAAGCATAGACCTTCTGAGGCGAAAGAGTGACAAAGGTGGTCTCTTCGTAGTCTTGTGGTTTCTCTATGTGAGTAGAGGGAATTGCGTTCTATAGATGTCCTGCGGTTGCCAGACATTTCACCATTGTCTTTTTTTTTTCTTTTTCAAGAGAGCCCCACTAGCGCAATGTCTTTGACATTGTTCAGTAACAGTGATAGGAAGAGATATGATTTCTCCTCATTCTCTGTCCCTTTGAAGACTCTTACAGAAGCTAATGTGTTTTTTATTATATTTTTTTTTAATATTGCTATTGGAAGCTCAATGACAAATCTAGCATTATAGTATATACATTAAGATCATATCAATAACAAGAAATTTTATCGATTAATGAAAAAAATGGAGTATAGGATACTTACACAGAAGTTCATTATAAAGAAAATGTTCTATACAGTATATTCAAACAAGTGACACAACTACGTAACAATTCTATATAAAGAAAACAAGCAAAAAAGAACCATTATAGGTAAGAGAGAAAAAGAGTGATACAACATGAGTTAAAAGGTATTTTTTTGCAAAATATAATGAAAAAATAATCTATATATATATATATATATATATATATATATATATATATATATATATATATATATATATATATATATATATATATTCTTATAAAGCTAGTCTATTGTAGAGTAAATATTCATGCATTTTATTTGTGTATTTATGAGGTACATAGCTAGCTCGTAAGATGAGTTCCACTCCTTTAGGTTTAAGTACTTGAATGTGAATTACGTAAGACTTTCGACGTTTATATAATTGTATCTTTTATTCAGATTAGTATATATAAATTTACTTTATTTTCAAGAATTAACTTTTTATTCCAAGTGATTTGTTATTAAGTCTTATGCATTCTCGATTAAGTGTGCTGCACGAACCATACGGAGTATGAACGAGGGCTTATGTAATTTTTTTATGTTTATATGAGGCATTGCCCCATGTTTGTGGAAAGTAATGTAAGTGTTATATTTCCAAGTGTTTGGAATATTCTCGTAAACCCTAGAGTTAGTTTTATCTTTTTTTGAAAGTTTTGTTGGAGTAGATGGGCGAAGTTAGCTGAGAGAGAAGCGCCTTGCTTGTGCATTGGTATTCGTCGAATATGTGATCATTGGCAACCTTATGGTGCTAGGCACTGCCCATAAGCTTCTAGACTCACCTGACCTAGATGGATCTAGAATAATTAAGTCAATATATATGCGCCCCTAAGCATGTATAGGGGCAGAAGAGATCCAGTCTATCCCTTTGAAAGAGCCAACATCATCTCTCTCAAGGGCCTCGAGTGTGTACCCTCTTAAAAGGAAAAGTGTTTTTTACCAAATATACATCATGTGTAGTATGTTCCAACGTTAATGAATCTTTGAAGATTATCTTGAATTTATTGTGTTATTTTACGTGCTGGTATTATACAAATGTTTGGTAACTAGCCCTGTTAGATTTAGGTGAGTGCAGTGAGGCGCATTTATCTTGGCTTAACGGTCCAATTACCTCTTATGATCCAAAACGTAAGTTTATCAGTTACTTTTACGTAGATTTAAATAAGAATTAATCATTAGAGTGTTAAAGAATAACCATTGTCATGAATTATCATGATTTGATATTTTATAAATTAATTTCCAGTGAATCTAGTGATTGTATAGTTTTCATCAGTATCTTTACTTATCTTAGTCAAAGGTTTTGATCAGATTTGATATTTCGAGTGATTCATTTTAGTGATAATCTCTCGTATCAATGTTGTAAACTTTTATAGAATATATGTTTTTTGTAAAGTGTATATTATTTCGTTCACCAACTTTTCTTACAGAACTCTCACGTAGCCCTGTTGAAGATTCAAAGTAAGAGGTTGTTTAGAATTGTTCATAATAATAATTATCCATTTAGTTTTGTGTGTATGTAATAGATCGTTGGATATTCAGTGATTTTATATATTTCCATCTGGATGTCATAATTTTCTCAGAGCTCGGGTATTTTTCAAATATAACACATTTATTTCAAAACAAACAGGTGAGTTTGGAACTCAAGATGTTGTGTAGCTTGGCAGCCATAATATATATATATATATATATATATATATATATATATATATATATATATATATATATATATATATATATATATATATATATATACATATACATACATATATATATATATATATATATATATATATATATATATATATATATATATATATATACATACATATATATATATATATATATATATATATATATATATATATATATATATATATATATATATATATATATATATATATATATATATATATATATATATATATATATATATATATATATATATAATGAAACCATACTTGGGTGATAACGAGTCTAAACCTTCACAGCTATGTATGGCGTAAACCACTCCATCCATGGAAGAAGACAACGGATGTGAGGATAGGTCTGTAAGCAAAGTAAATAATTTGTCCATCATTGGGAACTTAGAAGAGGAATTAACTAATTTGAATAAGGAGCAGCATAAGGAATCCTATGACAAGATAAAGGCCATAATGATATCGAAAATGATACTCTAAGCACCGGATTTCAACAAGAAATTCCTTAACTACGTGGATATGTCGAATTGCTGGATTGGGGTTGTACTATTTCAAGAATGAAAGAAAGGAATTCTTCACCCGGTTTGTTTTATGTCATTGAAGCAAAGGAAGTATCAGCGGGTCTGCTCGACAGTTGAAAAGGTACTTTTAGCACTGATCACAGCGAAAAGGAAGTTTTTAATTTAATGTAAAGAGACCATAGAATGGAAATGAATACGATTTATTCAGATCACAATTCTTTAACCTTTGTTAATAAAATGAAGAATAATATGCAAAAAATATTGCGTATAAAGAAAACGTGGTGGCAGATTATTTTTTCTCTGGCTGAAAAGGTGGATTCAGGCTCGGAATACATTATCTTTTTGGGGAGAGCGATCTTACGAAGCTGGTCTAACATGTATTTCACTTGTGAATTTAGAAAGTGTATAGCCAGCTCGTAAGGTGCGTCCCACTCATATAGGTTCAAGTAAATGTATGTAAATTACATAAAACTTTCGCCATTCACTCAGTTATGTTTTCATTTCGTTCTGGATATGAAAATTTACGTTATCTTAAAAGATTAAATTTTTAAATCACGTAGTTTTGTTACAAAGTCTTATGTACTCTTGTTAAACGGTATGTATGGCAAACACAGGGTATAAAATGCTAGGGATTGCATCATGTTTCCACGTGTTTGGAAAAGGCATAAAGGTTAGCCACAAAACCTATTCCATTTTTCAATGTTACGAGAGGAGGTGGGCGGAGTTAGCTGAGCGTGTTGCCATACTTTAAACTACAAGTTTACAGCAACGATGAAAAACATAATTGTTCAGGAATTTTCAGAAGCTAATGTAACTAAAGCTCAGTGGCTCTCTATTTTAATGGCATATGGTGGCCTTACAACAAGTGGAACAATTGGAGATTAAATCAAGTGTTTAGCCTTAGAAGCGTTGATAAACTCGGGAGAGTTGTCGGAAGAAGTTGTAATAGTTCGTGAACTGTTAGAGAATGATAAAGCAGAATATGAAGTTAAGCCAGGATCAGCCGACGTAGGAACTGAAGGAATGAAAGCTAACAGGAGTGTAGAGGCTGAGATTTGATGCATTGAAGTTGGAGAGAATTTGATTAAATTGAAGATGATGGCAGAACGGGAAAAAAAGAGAGCGAGAAGAAGCAGGAGAAATTGTAAAATGAGAGTAAAGAGAGAGAGAAGAAGCCAGAGAAATCGCAAATCATGCGAGGGGAATGGAAGTAAGAGTAATTGCAAGACAGGATGAAAGAAAGAAGAAGCAAGACGAGAAGAGAGAGAGAACGGGAAGTTAAAAAGAATGAAGAGGCAGACAAAAATGAAAGACACCCAAGGGAATTGGAACTGTTGAATACTCTTGCAAAGTCGCCAGTGCAGACAGAGATGACCATGATTTGCACGATCCTATGTTTAAGTCCAAAATTTGTAGAAGTAGCTCCCGACGAATTCTTCGATAATTATAAAATGGTTGCATCGGCTATGGAATGGCCACAAGATAAATGGTATGTGCTATAGCAGAGTATTTTGATTGATAAAGGACGCTGTGCCTTTCTTGCCTTGTCCCAGGACCATTGGAAGGAGTATCAAGAAGTGCTGCAAGTGTATTAGATAACCACTGAATATTATAATGAAAGATTCTGAGTTTTGTGGAAGGAGGAGAAAATCACTTTCCTTGATTACGCTTATAAGGTAAGCCAATGTTTCAAGAGATGGATAGAGGCTACTAACGTGAGGGAGATGGCTGATTTAGAAGAACTGATAGTGCTGGAACAATATTTAAAAGGAATTCCTGAACATATTCGAACGTACTTGAGAGAGAGAGAGAGAGAGAGAGAGAGAGAGAGAGAGAGAGAGAGAGAGAGAGAGAGAGAGAGAGAGAGAGAGAGAGGGGGGGAAATTAAATTTGATAAAGCCACATCACTGAGTGAGAATTATAATATCATCAGCTGTAAGCCCTCCTAAGTTTCAACTGTCATTGCGACCAAGTGTCAAGTATTCCCCGAACCATGAAAACCAGTTCAGTAATAAGTAAGTGAACAGCTTCAATAGTTACAGTGGAGGTACCACTGTCACTGTTCCAAAGCGGAATGCGATAGAACCACAGCAACAATTGTCGAATCGTTCTTCTTCAGGTATCGTGCAAGACATGCAGAAGGTTAATATTGTCTGTTATAAGTGTGGCAAGGGAGGTCATATTAGTAAGGAATGTTGGTTAAGCCAACCAAAAGCAATCACTCAAGTGGTAAAGAAGCAGATGGGAAAGGATGATGATGAAAGTGAGCCAGTTAATGTTTACACGAGGAACAGGACAAACCCAAACAGCGTGGATTCCTTTAAGCTGTATATTTATGTAGGTATGTTGCGTGCAATAGATGTGAACAGATCCCGGTCAAGATAATGCATGACAGGTTTTAACCATAGTGTAGTGACACTAGTTGTGCACCCACTGATAGAACAGTCTCTCACAGGAGACTCGGTCATTGTGAAGGGAATAGGCGGAAAGGAGGTTACCCCTATTTGCTGTTAAAGAGGGTCATGCGAGTAGGTGACAGGTCTTTTTGATTGTGCGGCAAAGGACTCATGTGGCTGCCGAAGAGGTAGGAGTCCTACTTGGTAATGAGGTTGGTGGCTCACCATTTATGCCTTATTCCATTGTAACGGAGAAACCATTGAGGTATAATCTTACGACTGAACTCGAGAGGGAACATCAGTATCTTTTTCCTACTTGTATGATGACTAGGAGTATGATAAAGAAAGTGGCGGCCAAAGAAGAAAGATAAACCGAAAGAGCGATGAACTTCGAGGATCTGTTTTCGGAAGAAGGGGATCCCCTTAACTGTATGCAAGAGGAGAACTGCCGAAATAGGATAAATGAGTAGGAAATAGTTGATAGGATTGCAATGGAAGGATGTGACGTTAACACAGTTTTAGTACCGTGTGCTGAATGAGATGGAGGTGCAGTGGTGTCCCACCTGTTATTATATCAAAGATGGGTTGCTTATGAGGAAGCATAGACTGGCCGATATCCCTGGGAATGCCAAATGTAGAATACACTGTCAGACATTGATTCCTGCACCGTTGAGAAGACATGTGATTGCCATAGTGCATGAGAAAGGACACATGGGAATAAGGAAGACGACGGAGAAGATTATGAAACACTTGTTCTGACCTGACATGCATAACAACGTGGGACAGCTTTGTCGTGCATTCCACGTTTTTCAGATGGCTATAAAGCCTAACAAGTACATTAAAAAAGCTCCCTTATGCCCGATTGAAGTGTGAGGAGAACCCTTCAGCAAGATGATGATCGACATTGTGGGACCATTATCAAGGACGAAGAAATGTCACATATATATGTTAATCTTTATGTGTAGAGTAACGAGACACCCAGAAGCCAGGTCTCTAAGAAACATTAGTGCCAAAGTAATCACAGAGAAGATACTAGACCTTTTTATTGAGTTTATTATTCCAGAAATCGTTCAGAGTGACCGCGGAACAAATATCACACCAAAGTTGTTTCAGGACATGATCAAACTGCTCCATGTGAGATAACAACTATCTTGTGCTTATTACTCGGAGACTCAAGGTGCATTAGAGAGATTTCATTAAACCCTGATGAGTATGTTGACAAAGGACTGCAGCGAAACAGGAACTGAATGGGACATCAGATTACCGTTGATATTATTTGAGGTATGCAATGCTTATCAAGAAAACATGGGATGTATCCCACATGAAATGGTGTTTGGACGAGAAGTATGAGGACCAATTGAAATGTTAGCAGAAAAATGGAAGGATCGAAAGGAAATGGATGGAGATTTTGTAAGGAATTTGACCATAAGGATCGTCGAGATAAAAACTTTTTCCATAGAAAAAGTTAAAAGAAGTGACGGAAAAGTGAAGAAAATGTATGATATAAAAAGTAAATACAGAAAGAAGATCAGTGACCTGACCTACGCTCTCGAAACCCCAGTAAGAAGGAAAAGTCAAAGCAAAGTACAGATTAACCCAGTGGTTCCCAACCTTTTTTTCAGGCGACCCCAATCATGCACCTCAAGCCATGACTGCGACCCCACTAGTTTAGTTGTATAAGTATTATTATATATTACTAGTTGTTGGCTGTAAAAGTAAGGGACAGTAAATATCCTTCTATGAGATAGGTACTATAAGATTGGAAAAGACAGAACTAACATCATTAAATTTTATTATAGGATTATAAATTTTAAGGCTTAATATTAATCAAAAATTATATATAAATGTTTTCTGTTAAATGGTAAACTGATTTTAATGGGAGCCTTGGTCCTGGATCATGATGCTAGGTTTCTCTATTCGTGGATCAGTCTTAGAAAGAGGGTAGGTAGCAAGGAAAGTGAAGGGGCAAGGAACAAGGAGGAGGAGGTGTAGAGAGGAGGGGAGGAGTCAAGGAAGGAGTAACAAGGAAAAGAGGTGTAATATATTTGCAAATCGCAGTAAATAAGACGAAGCAGAACCAAAAAAATCAATGATACACAGCACTCCAAATCTCACCAAAACAACAACCTCTAAAACAAACCATATACAATACTCCAAATCTCTAAATAACCGCCAGAACTACAACCACAAAAACCAATGACATAAAATTCTCCAAATCTCTTAACTGCCAAAACAATAACCCCAAAAACCAGCGACTTCAAATCCTCCAAATCTCTAAACAACTGCCAAAACAACAACCTCCAAAACCAATGACAAAATGCTCCAAATCTCTAAACAACCGCCAAAACAACAACCTCGAAACCCAGCGACACAAAATCCTCAAAATCTCTAAACAACTGCCAAAACAACAACCTCCAAAACCAATGACTTAAAAGCCTCTAAATCTCTAAACAACTGCCAAAACAACAACCTCCAAAACCAATGACATAAAATCCTCCAAATCTGTAAACAACCGCCAAAACAACAACCTTAAAAACCAGCGACATAAAATCCTCCAAATCTCTAAACAACTGCCAAAACAACAACCTCCAAAACCAATGACTTAAAATCTTCTAAATCTCTAAACAACTGCCAAAACAACAACCTCCAAAACCAATGACATAAAATCCCCCAAATCTCTTAACAACTGCCAAAACAACAACCTCCAAAACCAATGACATAAAATCCCCCAAATCTCTAAGCAACTGCCAAAACAACTTAACCTCAAAAACTGGCGACATAAAATCCTCCAAATCTCTAAACAACTACCAAAACAACAACCTCCAAACCAATGACTTAAAATCCTCTAAATCTCTAAACAACTGCCAAAACAACAACCTCCAAAACTAATGACATAAAATCCTCCAAATCTCTAAACAACTGCCAAAACAACAATCTCCAAAACCAATGACTTGAAATCCTCCAAATCTTCAAACAACTGCCAAAACAACAACCTCCAAAACCAATGACTTAAAAGCCTCTAAATCTCTAAACAACTGCCAAAACAACAACCTCCAAAACCAATGACTTAAAATCCTCTAAATCTCTAAACAACTGCCAAAACAACCACCTCCAAAACTAATGACATAAAATCCTCCAAATCTCTAAACAACAGCCAAAACAACAACCTCCAAAACCAATGACATGAAATCCTCCAAATCTCTAAACAACTGGCAAAACAACAACCTCCAAAACCAATGACTTAAAGCCTTCTAAATCTCTAAACAACTGCCAAAACAACAACCTCCAAAACCAATGACATAAAATCCCCCAAATCTCTTAACAACTGCCAGAACAACAACCTCCAAAACCAATGACTTAAAATCCTCTAAATCTCTAAACAACTGCCAAAAACAACAACCTCCAAAACTAATGAAATAAAATCTTCCAAATCTCTAAACAACTGCCAAAACAACAACCTCCAAAACCAATGACTTAAAATCCTCCAAATCTCTAAATAACTGCCAAGACAACAACCTCCAAAACCCATAACTTAAAATCCTCTAAATCTCTAAACAACTGCCAAAACTACAAACTCCAAAACTAATGACATAGAATCCTCCAAATCTCTTAACAACTGCCAAAACAACAACCTCCAAAACCAATGACATAAAATCCTCCAAATCTCTAAACAACTGTTAAAACAACAACCTCAAAAACGAATGACAAAATCCTCCAAATCTCTAAACAACTGCCAAAACGACAACCTCAAAAACCTATGGCAAAATCCTCCAAATCTCTAAACAACTGCCAAAACAACAACCTCAAAAACTAGCGACAAAATGCTCCAAATCTCTAAACAACCGCCAAAACAACAACCTCAAATCCCAGCGACACAAAATCCTCAAAATCTCTAAACAACTGCCAAAACAACAACCTCCAAAACCAATGACTTAAAATCCTCTAAATCTCTAAACAACTGCCAAAACAACCACCTCCAAAACTAATGACATAAAATCCTCCAAATCTCTAAACAACAGCCAAAACAACAACCTCCAAAACCAATGACATGAAATCCTCCAAATCTCTAAACAACTGGCAAAACAACAACCTCCAAAACCAATGACATAAAATCCCCCAAATCTCTTAACAACTGCCAAAACAACAACCTCCAAAACCAATGACATAAAATCCCCCAAATCTCTAAGCAACTGCCAAAACAAATTAACCTCAAAAACTGGTGACATAAAATCCTCCAAATCTCTAAACAACTGCCAAAACAACAACCTCCAAAACCAATGACTCAAAATCCTCTAAATCTCTAAACAACTGCCAAAACAACAACCTCCAAAACTAATGACATAAAATCCTCCAAATCTCTAAACAATTGCCAAAACAACAATCTCAAAAACCAATGACTTAAAATCCTCCAAATCTTCAAACAACTGCCAAAACAACAACCTCCTAAACCAATGACTTAAAAGCCTCTAAATCTCTAAACAACTGCCAAAACAACAACCTCCAAAACCAATGACTTAAAATCCTCTAAATCTCTAAACAACTGCCAAAACAACAACCTCCAAAACTAATGACATAAAATCCTCCAAATCTCTAAACAACTGCCAAAACAACAACCTCCAAAACTAATGACATAGAATCCTCCAAATCTCTTAACAACTGCCAAAACAACAACCTCCAAAACCAATGATATAAAATCCTCCAAATCTCTAAACAACTGTCAAAACAACAACCTCAAAAACGAATGACAAAATCCTCCAAATCTCTAAACAACTGCCAAAACGACAACCTCAAAAACCAATGGTAAAATCCTCCAAATCTCTAAACAACTGCCAAAACAACAACCTCAAAAACTAGCGACAAAATCCTCCAAATCTCTAAAGAACAGCCAATCCAACGACCTTTTCGACCGAGTGACCAGCGCCGGAGACGTGGCAACTTCACAAGAACATACAAATAAAATAACACATCTAATAACACAATTATTCTATTAAATGAAGTAATAATCGAAACAATACAAATTCACAAGAAGTAAATATAAAGGTAGGGGAGGAGTAAAGATGGGGAGAGGAAGGGAAATGGCAAGGAAATATCGAAGAGGAGGGGAGGAGGGGGGGGGGGGGATAAGAAGGAGGGGAAGAGGAGGGCAGGGGTAAAAAAGAAGCAGGGGGAAAAGGGGCATGGAAAGACGAGGAATGGGGGAGAGGAGCAAGGAAAGGGTGGCGAAGGTAAAGGGGAAAGTGTAGGAGGAGAGGGCATGAAAAGTGCCCCTCTCCTTCTCTTCCTCTTCCCTTACCCATCTCTCTTTAAATATGGTGGGGGGGTACCATGTGGTTTTAGAAGCCTCAATTATGAACACTGTGATAGGCTATCATCCACTGACATACTGTGGTGCAATACTTCGTCAGCCAGGGAAGTACTCGGTTTCTATTGTTGGCATACCACTTTTTCATGAATAATTAAGAATTTTAAAGAAACAAAGATTGAGTACAACTTACGCAGCACATTCGAAATCACTATACAGGTATAAATGCATCAACTATATAAGACGAACAAATAGTAGACAGTGTATCCTGCTGCGGCAATACAGCTGGAGTGGCTGCCTGGTTGGACGTGGACGGTGATGCTGTTCACGTATCAACTGCGTACCGCACTCAGGGAAACCACCATCAAGATTTAGTATTTTATATTAATATATGAATAGATAGGTATATAAAAGTCGATACAAAAAAATCCACAAATACGTTTATATATTTTTTCTTTCCCGCGAGTTCTGCCATATTTTGAATTTTTATTTTTATTTTGATATTTTGAGATTTTGGTGACCCCAGGAAAAGCACTTGGCGACCCCACTTGGGGTCGCAACCCCAGGGTTGGGAAACCTGGGATTAACCTAATGAAACAATACTGAAGCTTCACAGGTATGTATGGCGCAAACTATTCCACCTACGGAAGATGACAATGAATATAAGGTAGTGGCGGTAAGCAAAATGAGTAATTTGTCCAATATTCGGAATTTGGATGAGAAATTAACTCATTTGAACAAGGAGCAGCAAGAGGAATTAAGCTGATTGATTAAAAGTTTCTCTGAAATTGTCTCAGACATCCTGAAACAAAGGAACATGAAAAAGCATGAGATACACCTTAAAACCATGGAAAGACCATTCAAACAAAGCGCTTATCGACTGTCCCCGTATCACCGAGAATTCATGAAAAAAAAGTGGATTATTTGTTACAAAATGGATTACCTAAACAAAGCTATAGCCCTTATAGTTCTCAATGCTTGCTCGCAAAAAAACCAGATGGAACTTCCAGTATGTGTCCGGACTAGCACAAGTTAAATTCAATCAGTGTGGCTGATAATTATCAATTGCCACTCATAGAGCAACTATTGAACAATATCGGACAATCAAGGTTCGTCTCAAAGATTGACTTGTTAAAAGGCTCTCACTACATTCCTTTGGACGACAATGCAAAATTCTTATTAGCCTTTCTAAACCCATTCAGGTTATATCAATGCACCATCATGGTATTTGGTTTAATGAACGTCCCTGCTACCTTTCAACAAGTGATGGATAACCTTCTGGGGTCGATGAAAGGAGTAGGCGTGTATATGGACAACATTATGATATATGCATCGAGCTAGGAAGAACATCTATGAATCCTGAAGAAGGTATTTCAAAAGCTGTGAGGAGCACATCTGACGATTAACCTGGAGAAGAACCAATTTGGAAAGGCAACAGTTTGGTCTCAGGAGTTAAATTTGGAAGACAAATCGCCCTAGTAGCCGCTAACGTCGAAGGAATAAGGAAAGCCTCACCACCCCCAACGAAGAAGCGATTACAACTATTCTTAGGGATGGTAAGATTCTAACAACGTTTTTTTCCCAAACTTTTGACTGTAGTCTCTCCATTGAGGTATTTTTCTAGCCCCAAGTAAAACCTTGTATTAACCAGCGAGGTATAGGAATCCTTCGAAAGGATAATGGCTATATTAACTTCAAAACTGATACTGCGAGCACCTGATCTCAACAAGAAATTCCTTAGCCAAGTGGATGCGTTTGATAATGGGATTGGAGCAGTCCTTTTACAAGAAGGCAAGGAATCCTTAACCCTAATTGTTTTACGTCGTCGAAGCTGAAGAACATGAACAAGCCTTTTTGATAGTTGGAAGGGAACAGCTTGCGCTAATCATAGCAATAAACAAATTTGAAGTTTACTTGAACAGACCACAGAATGAAGAGATTGCAGTCTACTCGGATCACAATGATAAGCCCAGAGAATGATCTATTATGATTATCTCCAAGTTTTAAGTCAATATATATGTGTTTTAGGAAATCATTAGCAGCAGAAGCGATCCAGCCTATCCCTGTTAAAGAGCCAAGTATGCCATCTCTCCCTCAAGTCCGTCAAGTGTGTACCCACTCATATGTGATGAACGATTTGTGTCCAACATATATTGTGTGTAGTTTAGGTTAAAACATTGAAATGTAATTATGGCGTAAATGTTCGATTACCTAAAGTGATCAAAAGACGAAATGGTATTAGTTACTTTTATAAAAGATATCATTACAGCTTTAATCATTAGAGTGTTACAATGTTAACTATTTTTCTTAATTATCAAAATTAAATATTTTTATAAACTAATTTCCAATGAAACCAGTTATTGTTTAACGTTTCAAATTAATATTTTTTAATGTTTTAGTGCCAGATATTGTTCATATATTAGTGTGCTACTGTTATTAACACACATTGAGTATGTGTTGTTTGAGATGTTGAGTCTTGAAATAAAGTCAAGCATGTTAACTTTAAAAGGGTTTATTCTCTAAAAACAACAGTGTTAACATCTCCATCACAGGAGTATAGCTGGTTTGGTTGGATGACCAATTCAGGTGAAGTATAGATAAGAACTGCCTAAAATATCGATATGACAGATATCGTATATTTAGTTTTCTCAGCATTTAAACACAATATGTATACTTTACATTAGTCTAGGAAGACACCTGCATCCAGTGGTGACACAATCTTTCACACGGTATGCATTTGTGTTTATGCTTCAAAAGAAATGTTACATTGCTGAGAGATACAAAATGCATCCTGTTATGATTTTGTCTGACTACAGCAAATCTCACGCTAGCTTCTTCTTCCACAATGACGTATTACGTCATGTGTTTTAAACATGTAATATCTGACTATTACATCAGCTCGGCCAGCTATCTCAATTTTTTTTTTTTTTTTAAATTTAACAACACGCCAAAATATGTTTACTAGGAGTGTGACTGGATATATGTATTATTCTTTGTTTAACTTTAGCCATAAGCAAATGAGGACGAATGTTACATTAGGCATATTATAAAAAAATAATAACAATAATGCATATGAAAAGATATTACCAAAGCAAAGAAAAAAATGCATGATAAATACATATCATATAGGGTACATTGCTAGCAAATGATTATATGGTACCAAAAAAAATGGTGATATACATATGATTCGGTAACTTGTTAAAGAATAATTGTTACCTTTGTCAGAAACATAGATTATCACAATACGGTAATTAAAAAAAATATTTGCTACCTTGGTAAAGATTCAATTTTAGTGCACAAACATGAATTCCTGGTACGTACACGTACCACGGTTTCGTACACACACACACACATATATATATATATATATATATATATATATATATATATATATATATATATATATATATATATATATATATAGGGCTTATATATTTTATTAGATGCCCAGAGATTCTGTTTTTTTTTCTCTTTTTTTTAACATTCCGGCTTATATATTTTATTAGATGCCAAGAGAAAAAAATGATTTATTTTTTAAATGTTTTTTAAATGTATTTTTAAAAATGCAAATGTTCTATAGTCTCTTCAATTACATAATACTAGCGTACTAACTGCTTTCCGTACACACGCTATTCCCAGACAATTTTACTCCTTTTAGCGAATGAAGTGGCCACTTTCAAACGGCTTCAAATTGAATTAAATAAGGAGTTTTGTCTGAACATGACAAAACATTCTGTTTTAGCTGCAAACTGTTCCTTAACCTACGCCAAACAAGGATGTTAACGGCGATAAATATCATCACCATCACAACTGTTCCTGCTAGTAGTAAGGGGTGAAGAAATTCTTTATAAGTCGGTGACAGGTGGTCCATCTCGGTCAATTTCATCAACTGCTTGGCTACCTGTTTGTTGTATGGGAGAGGTAGTGATGGCATTGTAGTCAACCACGTGAAGTTCGCGAAGTAGGGTCGTTCTCTGATCATGGTCTTGATCCCGGTCACCATGGAATTAAGGGATGTCCCGATACAACCATCTGCTGCAACGAAGATTTTAGAATAGGACGTGGATCCGTCCAGGCATGATACATTGAAGCCGTCCTTGTCGTATCGTATCCACGAGCCGTTGTTCAGTCTGCAATTGAACTCATTATTGTCAAAGGGATGAAGCTTATCCAGTCAATTTTCACTTGTATGGGAGAGAGCACCGTCTAGCACTATACCTAACTTGCATGAATCCATTAAGTTTTTATGGAATTCAAATGAGTCAGCTGTACATATCTTTTTATCCATTGCGTCTGAACAGTGAGTTAATTGATTTAAGTCTTTAATGACCGTATATGTTTCCTTGTCTGGGGAAATCAATACGTGTCCTGTCAAACTGGATATTACTGGATTTGAGTGATTCGTCATGAAAGTCGGAAATGGTGATATCCTGTAAGATTGCCAGGCATCAGAAGAATCAAAGGGAATTGTAATCATAATCTTGTTATTTTCAACGCTTACTGTAATTAGGCTGTAATGAAATTCAAACCTACGTTCATCTAACAAAGGAACATAGCCTAGTTTCTCCCGTCCATTCTCCAGAACTAACTTTAAGTATTTTATAGGCCACAAATAGGGCGACAGTACACCTTTAGTTGCTAACGTGATAGCTTCTACATAATCTTTTGATTTCTCAATGAAATGTGCAATTCTGTTATGTATGTGATCTATTTTTGAATCATAATACGTTAACGTTGCCAACAAATCCTGTACTTCCATAATCTGACTGATATTACTTGAATGTTCATTTACTAAATCCATAATTTGATTGATTGAAGCTAACTGATTCTTTAGTTCTGACATAATCAATTCATCTTCATGAGTCAAGAACTCAATTTTCTTGTTTTGATTACTAATCTTAAGACGATTGGAAATTCCTAAACCTAAACTTGTAATAGACCCAAAGATGTTTAATGCAGCAAAAACAAACGGGTCACGTCTTTCTTTATGTTCGTGTCCTACAGTCCACATCAAAAGGTCACGAGCCAAAGATTCTGTCTCGTAAGTCTTATTTTGCAAGTCATCAGATAGCATCTCTGCAACTTTTAGTGTCGATCCAAGAGACCTCTCTGTAGTCAAATAAAAATGTCTTCTATGCAACTCATCTAATGAGACATCAAACCTTTAAATGGCACTTTTTAAGCTAGTGACATCAATCTCTGGAAGAAAAATTGCTTGCATATGCACTTCTACAACTACGTTGCTTGATGTAATAAAAACGTCTTCTTGTCTTTCAACTATAGTGCCATATTTAAAATCTATACTTTTAGTTTTATAGCTCATTCCACACGAAAAAAATGTCTGAGCGAACAATATTACTCCCAACAACAAAAAATTCATCTTGGAAACCTGTAACGAGAAAAATATATGTAATTACTCCTCTATTAAGAAGAAAACTTTTAACATACAAATGAAAATCTTTCCCTCACTTCTTTCCCTCTCTCTCTCTCTCTCTCTTTTTTTTTTTTTTTTTATGTGAGCCAATGGTACTATTCTCTCATCCGTGGGTTAGGATGCGTTTTGAACTCTAAACCTATTGGCCGTTAATGTTTTCAAAATGTTAAATGGGCCTTCAAACTTGGGTGTTAGTTTATAATTGAGTCCTTTACATACATTTACCTGCATGTATACATTATCACCCACGGTATATGTTTTAGTTGGCTTCGCTATTTTATCATGATTCCTTATCATTATGATTTGTGATTCTTTTAAATTCTTTCGATGGATATCATATCGCCTTTTGCTTGCATTTATACATTCTTTTAAAGGATTTGATAGATTAGTTGTAGGCGTTAATACATGGAAAGGCGTTCTAACTTGGGTACCATACAATGCTTCATGCGGTGACATTTTAATTGATATATGATATGAATGATTCAGAGTACTCAGTACCGCAGGTATTGCAATATCCCAGTTGGGGTCTGATCCCCCTAGTGTTACTCTTAATATATTTAAAACCTTCCTATTTGCTCTTTCCACTAGCCCATGCGACTCTGGGTGATATATCATGATATTTATTTTCTTTATGCTAAGGAATTCACACAATGAGGTAAGAAAGTGATTATTAAATTCTCCACCCGTGTCTGAGATTATCATGTGTGGAATTCCATGTTTACAAATGTAACACTCGTAAAACTTCCTAGCGCATTCAATCGCAGTTTTAGTTTTAACGCTATTAGTTCTGTATATCGAGTTAAAGTATCTATAATTACTAAGAGGTGCTTATTTCCTCTGTCTGACTCGTAAAATCCTATTAACAAATCTAAATGTATTCTTTCAAAGGGTTGATTAGGCACGGGATAAGCCCCTAGGCTGACAGGTGTTTTCGTATGCCCTTTGTTTTCCTGACATGTGCGACAATTAGCTATGTGTTTTTTTATATCTGTAAGCATTGTATGCCAATAAAACAATGATTTGGCTTTCTGTGACATTAATGAGAACCCCGGGTGTCCATGTAATGGATTTGCATGCAACCAATTCAGGACAGTGGAAATAAGTGAGATTGGTACCACTACCTGGTCGTTAGTTACATGTGGTGTATTGCGGGTTTTCCTTGTCACGGTCCTACACAGAATATTATCTTTGATTATATAATTCTGCTGCTTATACTTTAAATATCCCTTTTCCTTATGATTGCCTTTCAATGCATTTATAATTTTTTCTATTTTCTGATCTTTTCTTTGCTCAGTCTGTAATAATTCAGTGCTCCAGCCTAAATCTTCTTGTCCAGATATCGTTTTAACAATAGGCATGGATGTTGATATATCTATTAATTCAGCTAAAGGCTCCGTACAAGATGACACGGGGTTGCGTGATAACGCATCCGCAATGATATTTGCTTTCCCAGGTAAATACCCGATTACCGCGCCAAAATCTTGAATGATCAAATGCCACCGAGTTCATTTAGGGCTGTGGTTGAAGCCTTTAAAGAACTCGGTTAGTGGTTTATGGTCAGTAAGAACCTTAACGGGATAACTGTATATTATGAACTTAAAATGCACTAGTGAATCAACAATAGCTAGCCCTTCCTTGTCTATTACTGCATACTTACTTTCGGAAGTTCTCAGTTTTCGAGAATAAAAAGCTATCGGGAAAAATTGTTTATCATATTGCTGAAGCAATACCCCTCCTACTCCTAAGTGTGAGGCGTCTGTTGCAATGAAGAATTCCTTACCGAAGTCAGGAAATTTTAAGATAGGAGAACTACACAGTTCATCTTTCAAGGTATTAAACGTCTGTTGATGATGCTCAGACCATATGAAATCTACGCCCTTTTTCGTAAGATCAGTTAAAGGAGCGGCTATTATTGAATAGTTACGTATAAAACACCTGTAATATCCACAACAACCCAGAAATTGCTGTAATCCCTTGACATTAGTAGGTATGGGAAAATTACGTATAGCCGACACCTTATCATGGACTACTTTGAGACCTTGGCTTGACACCGTAAAACCCAAATATATTAATTCTGTTTTGAAAAATTCACATTTACTAATATTTACCCTTAAGTTATGTTGTCTTAATCTCTGTAGTACAAGTCCTAACTTACGTAGATGTTTTTCTAAGGTGTTGGAAAAGATTACAAGATCGTCCATATAGGCATGCAATATATCCCCTAACAAGTCTCCAAACACTATGTTAATCATTCTTGTAAATGTTATGGGAGCACAACATAAACCAAAAGGCATCCGTAAAAATTCATAATGTCCCCTGGCTGTGCTGAAGGCTGTGTATGGGATACTATCTTCTTCTAATGATATCTGGTGAAAATCTTTAAGTAAGTCTAAACTGGTAAAATATTTATTCTGACCTAACAAAGACAAAATATCGTCATTCCATGGCACTGGGAATCGATCAGGGATCGTCTCCTCGTTTAGACGACGGAAGTCTATGCAGATACGCCATGTTCGATCTTTTTTCGGTACAACTATTAATGGAAAATTAAAAGGGCTGTTTGATTTCCTAATGACTCCTTCTTCTAGCATTTTACCTACTTCATCATTTATTTCATTCTGGAATTTCATAGGGAGTCTGTACGAGGGTACATAGATAATTTTCTGCTTGTCCTTTAACCTTATTTGATGCTCGATCACATCTGTTTTTCCTAAGTATCCATCCGTAGTGGAAAAAACATCATGATATTTAGTTAAAAGTCCGAATATTTTTTGCTGAATTTCTTCGTCTTGAATGTCTTTATTGATTTTATTTTTAATAGATTGCAAAAGGGATTTATCCGCAACTGATTGAGTGGGATTGATTTCAGCAACGGTAAGAATACGATGTTTATAAAATTCTACATCCAAGATATGTTGATTTTTGTGAATTAATAAAGTGTTATTTAAATGATTACAGACTTCAATATTACATTGTTGATGTGAGCCTACTGTATAAATAGCTTGTGTGACAGACAATCCGTTAGTTTTCAAAGTGTCGGAAAGGATTAATATTTCAGATCCCGGTTATGTTTTCTTTATTTGCACTATTAAATTCGAAGGGACATTTGGCTCGATAGATTTCGTGCAAGATGATATTACGGGTGAATGAGAATTCTGCTGGATCGCGTATATTATTTGTTTATTAGTGAGACAAGTTATTGGTTCTTCAACGTACGTTACGGTTACATTTGTCGTCTCCTTTTTATCCAAAACTGATTTTAAGGTATTAGAAGACATATAGAATTTTCCTTTGATATACACACCGTGCTTGGCAGGGGCTAAGATAATGTTTTGATTTCCCATAGATGGGTATCCTATAATTACAGCTGGATACATATCAATGTTTTGTACAACAACAAATGTATCGGCAAACGTGCGCTTACCGACCTTGAACTGTACATGAGTTATGCCTATGACATTTAATTCATTATTTCCTATACCCGAGAGTCTCACTCTGGATTTTTCTATCGGAAAGTTCGAAAACAACAAATGATGTGTCCTCAAATCCATGATATTACGTGTACTACCAGAGTAAAAAAATAACGTAAAGGATTTGTGTTCTAAATTACAGCATATGATGTTGGTCGTAACTCATTTTGGCTTATTATTGTATGAATTCGTTGCAAATCTACGGGAGCATGCACTGTTTTACTTAATTCGGCCGTGTGTTCCATAGGAAAATCTATTGCCTCACAATGATCTGATAAAACATTAAATTGATTATTCAATATTACTGATGTTGACTTGAATGACCTTGACCCAACATCACTCTCTTCCCCACCGGAGTTAATTATGTGGTATTTGCTTTGCTCTGCACATTCTGAAAATTAGTCTGACCTTACAAGGTCTGGTTTGACGACCCAGGCTCAGCGTTATTCGAAGAATTGTTTGGCTGTTTCTTCTTATTGTTAAAATGAGGATTGTTTTTTTTTATTTCCATATGGAACTGACTGTGGAATTGACTGTGTATTTCTTGGATTCTGTTGTGTCTTACGCGAGTAGCACTGACTATATGAATGAGTCGAACTATTATGTATCAAACAGAATTTCGTTCTGCAGTCTGCAATCAAGTGACCTTGACGTTTGCAATTATAACACGTCATTCCCGCAACTTGACTATTATTAACTACATTTACTTGTTGTGGCTTTGTTTCATTCTTTGCAAAAACTTGAGTTAACACTGGATCGAGGTCTGGACACTTAAACATGTGTTTCCTTATTTGTTTATATACATCCAATTCCGTACTTGCAGGCGTTAACTTTTTATCAAAACACCGCACTAAAGCTTCAGGCAACATAAGTGTCATGCAAGTTAAATACATTAATCGTAAAAAATCTTTCACGGAGATGTTATCTCTAGTAACCCAAGTGGAATTACCTAAAATATCTTGATATTC
>NC_090739.1:86045122-86052622 GCF_036898095.1 Palaemon carinicauda
TTTAATTCGTGTATCCTATTCATGAATAATATATTTGTCTTAACATTCAATTATATTTTCTATAGTCATCTCAATTATTATTTAGTTTCAGTTTTAAAAGTTTTTAGAACAAATTAAGAATTAAAATATTAATAATATCTATAATATATTAGTAAAAAAAAGATACAAAAATAAACGATATATTTAAAGTGTGTAAAAATTGAGGAAATAATGATCTATAATGTAGAAAGTAACATCTCCGGCACCTGACTAGAAGTTACACTCGAATTTGTCGGTAGGATGTTTTCTAAAAATAAAACCCGAGCTCAGAAGGCCCATATTGTGCAAATCCAGTGTTGGAAGACCAGGTAAAGCTGCCACAACTAGATTTGTGCACTGATGATGACCAAGGACATGTTCTATATGCATAAACCACCAACAGTTTGTTGCCCTTTGAGTTGATATATTTGGCACGATACCGCAAATGAAGTGGATGGTTGTGGAATAAGTGGAGGCAAGTTTCTTCTCAAATGATGCTCCATTTAAAGAAAAAACTTGTCTTATTTTTCGGGACAGTACACAACTCGGTATCATTTCACTGTGATTCGTGGCCTTTAGCCAGTTTTCTCAAATAAAACAACATACGCAATAGGAAATAGAGAATAGTTTACTGAACAGAATTTGGAGTATTTATGATTTAGTTACATAAGAAAATATATAACTTTCAACAGAGAATATTTGGGTAAATATATAACTTTCAACTGAGCAAGATTGGGAACATATATAACTCTCAATCAAGAATGTTTGATGAACACAATAGAGTTGACCATTTTGTTATGTATATTTTTCAATCCAAATGTTCAAATGCTTTTTCTGAGTGACAATGTGCCTCTTAAAGAAAGAAAAAGATTTCAGAATCCCCTTCTCCCTGTCTGTCAGGCCCCTTTCTTCTGCCTGACTATATCTCAATTTCATAAGACGCCCATACCTTGTACGAATGGATTTCAAACAGGGACTTACTTGAAATCCGGTGAAGGGTGGTTCAAGGAATTGGGGTTTACCTTTAGGGAACCACGCTTCCTTTGCCGTTTTCTTGAAATCGACATAGACCGTACCATCAAAAAATGGCTGCTCCCTACAGCCATTTATCCAGCTTTCTTTTTTGGAGATCCTTCAGGGGGACACATGGATTTTTCAATCTCTTCATCTGAAAAGTACTCCCATCCTCCCTCTTCTCTACACCCGTTCAACGAAGTTTGTTCTCTTTGTAATCCAGAAGTTGGTCATCCTCAGAAAAGATGTGGGCCTTACCAGCGAGATTGATGCTAACCACCTTCCTGTTCATGTGGTGCCGATGTTTACGAAAGGCCGTTTTCAAAAGGATGCACGAAGCTCTCCTGACTATGATATTCTAAGGATACAGTGGCATCCTTGTAGGCCCCTTTATCATCTGTTTTTTCATCATCTGCTTTCCTTGGTATTTGCGTGACATATCTATATACAAATTACACTCACACAAGCGACAGATCTTCACAAAGTACAAGGGCAATGGCAGTAGAATCGTCGTAAAGTTAAGAGTATGTTGCTTGAAGGAGGCTACTGAACACTCAGTCATACTCGCCTTTTATAGAAAGGTGATACAGGTGCGGAGTTGATACCAAATTGCAATTTCTTTAACCAGTTCAAGCCCTTTTTATACTGTGTAAAGAGCGACACAATGCGTTATGCGTCTTTCGATATTCCCAATGTCAATAAGGGTTACACAGAAATTACTACGTGAGTCCTAAGTATTACGCCAATAATATGACAACAAATGAAACTAACTGCCCATTGTAAAGTTTCCTGGCTTAATTTTATTAGAGTGGTGGATACTTGGTAGGAAAAAATTAACCATCATGACATGCGAGGGCTTGAATCGCCGATGTGTTGTCCTCTGCTTTAAAACGTATCACAAAAATGTTTCAAGTGGAAATATGGTAAGAGCATATTTGTTATTATCTATAACGTCTCATATATAACGAAAAAAATAACCTATTGGCATTATTTAAATATTTAATGTACAACTACTAGGGTAAAGCGATCAAATGGGTGGGCCTAAAAGCAAACGGCATTTAATGAGCGTTTTATATTACAACATTTGTAGTGATATCACCTGAAATTAATTTTAAAACTTATTTTCAATGTTTCATAAATGTTTGATTAAAACTATCTAACCACATTTCTTTCATTTATCTGATTTTATTATTATTATTATTATTATTATTATTATTATTATTATTATTATTATTATTATTATTATTATTATTATTATTATTATCATTATTATTATTATTATTATTATCATTATTACATGTAAACTATACAGATTATATTCTTTGTCTATGTTTTATTACAAGTCTCTGTTGAGAAAGGCTGAATAATCTTTCACAAAGAATTCGATCTCTTTCTTAATGTAAACAAACTACTAATGAAAAATTTCAGTCCTGACAAAAATAGCTTTTTATTTTTTATAATTTTGAAGTAACATGAATGAAGTTGAAAAGATGATCATTATTTTCACGACTGTCCAGTATAAAGACTGGATTGCCGACCAACCAATCTTGTGATAATTCTGTTTTGTATCAAATGTCAATGAAGATAATATATATATTTTATAAAAAAAAAAACATATAATATTGGGGAGTGTGAAAACGAAAATATAACAAAGTAGATTTATGTTTTTAAGGAATTTACACCTGATAAAGTATGACAAGTTATCGTGTAGTAATGTAAGAAAGTTAGGCAAGGCACCAGCCGAACCTTTGCCTGGCCTGATAGCACTCACTACATTCGATCCCTCTATGGTCACGGTTAATTTTCCTTTACCTACACATACACTGAATTGCGTGACCTATTCTTTAAACATTCTGCTCTTTCCTCATGCACTTGACAACACTAAGATAACTGAAACATTTTTCTTCACTCAAGGGGTTGGCTACTACACTATAATTGTTCAGTGGTTACTTTCCACTTGTTAAGGGTAGAAGAGACTCTTTAGTCATAACTTCTGTACCATAGTCTTTCACTTTCTCGAATCAGTTCTCTAGCCTTAGGGTAGCCTACATGCAGCAAACTACTCTATCAGTTTCCTTACTTCCTTTCCCCATTGTGTTATTTTCCATGTTGGGTCCCATATGCTTAGAGCATCCTGTTTTTCCAACTGGGTTTGCAGCTTACCAAATAATAATAATAATAATAATAATAATAATAATAATAATAATAATAATAATAATAATAATAATAATAATGAAGAAGAAGAAGAAGAAGAAGAAGAAGAAGAAGAAGAAGAAGAAGAAGAAGAAGAAGAAGAAGAAGAAGAAAGAAAGAAAGAATTCCAAACCTGTTCAGAAGAAAGAAGAAACGCATTTTATCTCTAATTCAATTTCGATAGCAATTCTCTCTCTCTCTCTCTCTCTCTCTCTCTCTCTCTCTCTCTCTCTCTCTCTCTCTCTCTCTCTCTCTCTCTCTCTCTCTCTCTCTCTCTCTCTCTCCTAAACTTAAGGAAAGTAATAGAGGGTGAATTCTAACATGAAGCTACAGTGTGAAATCAAGGAAAACTAATATAAAACTCCCATAGATTGATTCCAGAAACTAGCAAAAGTCGTAAATAAGTAGGCAACAAGAATTTAATTTGCTTTTACTAATAGAAAAAAAAAAATCTACAAGAGTTCGATTTCTTTCATATTTTTCTCGTTGTTTATTAATCTCGGGGTATGACAATAATTTCATTTTGATTACAATGATTATTGCTTGCATCATTTTCATTATTCGATTTCAGCATTCTCCTCATTACCTTTCCACGGATTTTTTTTCTCTTTCATTATAGTCAAATATTACTATCATCATCAATAAGACGTTTACTTTGTTGTAAGCATTTTACGAAGTGTTAGGTTTATTTTATTGGTTACTGATATTACTATTGATTACTTATTACTATTGCCGTTTCTTGATAGTTATCACTGCTGGGCTCAGTATCATTTTAATTCTCCAAAACACACTTGACCTCACGGTTGACATTCCTGTTGGAGTAGCCGCTTTTCACAAGAACCTAGGGAATCCTATCTGGTTCCTTGTGGGTCTCCGTTCAGGAAGAACAATTGGAGAGGGTCTGACGAACGTAGGCTCGACTGGTAGAAGTTTTGTACCTTATGAGACATTCACTTCCACTATTCAAGAAAAGGACTAATTTTGTAAGTTTCATGTAAACTGTGGTGTTGAAATCATGTTCAGCTATCGAGAAAAGGACATCTAAGAATGGAAGGTGCCAATGATCAGGATACCCCAACATAAATCTAATAGAGCTGCACTCTTAAAGTTTCTACGGAGTTCATCTACGAAGTCTGAATAAGGGGCTCTAACAAAGGTGTCGTTGATGTAGCGGGCATTATATTTCGGAGTTATCTACACTTGAATTAACTTGTTCCTCAATAATTCACATGTAAAAGTTGGTAAAAAGGACGCCCAGACAAAAGCCCATCACCACACCATCCTTTTGTATGTGCATGTGCCCACGATGGATGATGAAAGGACACATTACAAAAGGTGTGTAAGATATGTTTCGGAACGTTAAGTGGATGGGTCGAATAATCCCTATACACTAGACCCAGGAAAAGCTGGATACTCCTGTCTTCAGGAACATTTATGAAGAATGTGAAGAATGATTCCACTTCAGGAGAGGTGGTGGTTCTTTCACTTGAATGTCCTTTGCAATTGGCAGGAACTCATAGAAGAGGACAGGCTGTACTGGTCGGAAACCTAATGGTCAGAAGAGTGTTGAGCTTTTTAGTAAGCTGATACGTTGGAGTCAGGCACTGGCTGATGAAAGGGCAGAGGAGTTTCCTGCTTTATGGGTTTTCACATTCACATAGAGGTAACCAGGACCAGAATTACCAGTGATGGGCTGTAAGTGGACTGCATTGGAGGCATTGTTGATGACGTTGATGTTGCGGTTGGCTTCTCTTTTCAAGTCCTTTATGGCAAAACGATCAGCGCCCCTACAGCCCCAGCCTGTATAAATAGAGCCTGATCAGCTCACATTGTCCAACTTCTTGTCTGAAGATGGAAAAAACACCCGGCACCTTCTTGAAACACGTATTTGACAAGTTTACCATTTGAAGGTTTTTAGTAAAATCTTAGAATTATTCTGTGTTTTGCATCCCTACCTACCAGTGACTAACATAGAACAGCAACAGGGGGCAGGTACTACTACTGAGAAAAGAAAAATACAAGTTATTGCAAAACTCAAAAACAAAATTAATGCCAATGAGGCAGCTATACAATAATCTTCTATGAAGCAAGCTTGGAAGACTGTCTTCTTGCAAAATAAACTTTATTTTTCGTTATACCATTTGTTCTCTGGTAGATACAAATTTCATATTTGCCATGAATGATCTATAAGAGTAGCCTTCCAAAGGGCAAGGTTATAACACTTTAACCTGTCTGAAACTTTTCAATAAGCTGTGCTCGAATTACAATGACATTCTTGGGTACGATCAGGACTTTCAGATAATGATACTTTTACTACTACTTCTACTACTACATTTGATAATAATAATGATAATAATAATAATAATAATAGTAATAATAATAATAATAATAATGATAATAATAACAACTATCATTATCATACTATTAATATTATTTTTATTTTTATTGTTATTATTATTATCATTAATAATATATATATATATATATATATATATATATATATATATATATATATATATATATATATATATATATATATATATATTTATATATATATATATACACATACATATTCCAAGGCACTTCCCCCAATTTTGGGGGGAAGCCGACATCAACAAATGAAACAAAACAAAAAGGGGACCTCTACTCTCTATGTTTCTCCCAGCCTGACAAGGGACTCAACCGAGTTCAGTTGGTACTGCTAGGGTGCCACAGCCCACCCTCTCCCGTTATCCACCACAGATTAAGCTTCATAATGCTGAATCCCCTACTGCAGCTACCTCCGCGGTCATCTAAGGCACCGGAGGAAGCAGCAGGGCCTACCGGAACTGCGTCACAATTGCTCGCCATTCATTCCTATTTCTAGCACGCTCTCTTGCCTCTCTCACATCTATCCTCCTATCACCCAAAGCTTTCTTCACTCCATCCATCCACCCAAACCTTGGCCTTCCTCTTGTACTTCTCCCATCAACTCTTGCATTCATCACTTTCTTTAGCAGACAGCCATTTTCCAGTCTCTCAGCATGGCCAAACCACCTCAACACATTCATATCCACACTAGCTGCTAACTCATTTCTTACACCCGTTCTCACCCTCACCACTTCGTTCCTAACCCTATCTACTCAAGATACACCAGCCATACTCCTTAGATACTTCATCTCAAACACATTCAATTTATGTCTCTCCGTCACTATCATTCCCCACAACTCCGATCCATACATCACCGTTGGTACAATCACTTCCTCATTTAGAACTCTCTTTACATTCATGCCCAACCCTCTATTTTTTACTACTCCCTTAACTATCCCCAACACTTTTGCATCCTTCATTCACTCTGACGTACATCAGCTTCCACTCCACCATTTGCTGCAACAACAGATCCCAAGTACTTAAACTGATCCACCTCCTCAAGTAACTCTCCATTTAACATGACTTCAACCTTGCACCACCTTCCCTTCTCGTACATCTCATAACCTTACTCTTACCCACATTAACTCTCAACTTCCTTCTCTCACACACCCTTCCAAATTCTGTCACTAGTAGGTCAAGCTTCTCTTCTGTGTCTGCAACCAGTACAGTATCATCCGCAAACAACACCTGATTTACCTCCCATTCATAGTCATTCTCGTCTACCAGTTTCAATCCTCGTCCAAGCCCTCGAGCATTCACCTCTCTCACCACTCCATCAACATACAAGTTAAACAACCACGGCAACATCACACATCCCTGTCTCAGCCCCACTCTCACCGGAAACCAATCACTCACTTCATTTCCTATCCTAACACATGCTTTACTACCTTTGTAGAAACTTTTCACTGCTTGCAACAACCTTCCACCAACTCCATAAAACCTCATCACATTCCACATTGTTTCCCTATCAACTCTATCATACGCTTTCTCCAGATCCATAAACGCAACATACACCTCCTTACCTTTTGCTAAATATTTCTCGCATATCTGCCTAACTGTAAAAATCTGATTCATACAACCCCTACCTCTTATAAAACCACCCTGTACTTCTAAGATTGCATTCTCTGTTTTATCCTTAATCCTATTAATCCTTACTCTACCATTCACTTTTCCAACTACACTCAAAAAACTAAAACCTCTTGAATTACAACACTCATGCACATCTCCCTGACCCTTATATAGTGGTACAATATATGCACAAACCCAATCTACTGGTACCATTGACAACACAAAACACATTTTAAGCAATCTCACCAACCATTCAAGTACAGTCACACTCCCTTCCTTCACCCTCTCAGCTTTCAC
>NC_090739.1:86070526-86080526 GCF_036898095.1 Palaemon carinicauda
GGTTTACGCTGTTACAAATTTGCATTAAAAACGGCAAAGGCCTGGTAACATTTAATCCCGGATTTTTTCTCTTTTGAAAATAAATATTTTTACATAAAGGAGTGATATTACGGCACCAACCCGTAAAACATAATACCAAAGTAAGGTAAAATTACAGTTAACTAAATTTTACTGTAATACGCTGAAAACAGTATATTCTTACTGAGAATTTCAGATTAAGGTTAGGTTTCTTTTTTTTCCCTTTTGTTTTTTTACACAGTGTACCGCAATTTGAATATATGAAATTCTTACCATATCTGCGGACAGTGACATCATGGAAACTTAAAATACATTATCTTTTTTGCAGTCAATTTTAAAGTTATAACTAAATTATCAAACTATTTTAAAAATTCCTGGAGATTTTCAGGGAATAAGTGCAGAAATGCTCTTCTATGAAGTAAAAAAAACCTATCTGAGGTAAACTAGAATTTAATTTTTTTTTCTCAACGAAGTCCATATAAATTTTGCTCAGGACAGGAGGTACAGAGATACGCTTAGTCATTACGAAATGTGTACATAAAATTCTCCATTGAAATAACAGTTTTTGTCTCAGATACATAAACGAAAAAGGTCGATGATTTTAGAAATTGTCTAAGAAATATTATAATTTTCTAACTCGCCTTGCAATATTCCCAGATCTTCATCACCGGATACGTTTGTGAACAGAGACAAAGCGACGAAGCTAATGATATTAGAACATATGCAAATTGAAGCTATTTACTTCTTTACAAAGACAATACCATTCCTTATATCGGAGTTTAAAATGGTTCTTATAAGGGGTGTATTCATTCTAACAAAGCATTTTGATAAATCACATGATACAATACATATATTATGCACAAAATATATGCGGAAATAAATTTTTTTTTTTTTTTTTTAAATGCTAGAAGAAATACCTTGATGTTGACGTCATTCATGATTATGTAAATGTCTAGATTTTGTGTTGTGTGCATTTATCATTTTATTTACTTAAGCGGTCTGTTAATCCTGTAAATGCTAACAGCAAAAAGAAGCGGATAATAAGAATACAATAGACATTCCTAACATACATGTTAGTCCTCGTATTACTTACAAGAATTTATCAATATCCTTATTTCAATGCAGCTTATTTAAAATTTTCCTTCCCAGTCAGTGCGTGAACAGAAACCTTCTTGTCTGATCGTTATTAGGTACGAGGTCGAATCCAAGATGAAGAAGGAGTAATCAGATCTGACAGGATTCCATTAAGCCCATTGTTCTTTGGTTGGACTAAACATTGTATTACTCGCTTGTACCTGGCGTGCATTAATTGCAATAAGCCTCATCAAGGGACTCGGGAGGTGTGGGTTCTTGGAGAAGGATAAAGATAAAGAAATATATTAATTTGAAACTTTAGATGTAAATGACATTAGATCCACAAATATCATAGCAACAGATGCAAGGGCCTCGACGTGACAATTATCCAGAATGTGATCGGAAACATTTCTCTCTCTCTCTCTCTCTCTCTCTCTCTCTCTCTCTCTCTCTCTCTAAAATACGAAACAGTCATATTTCAAAATGACAATATACAGTATACGCACAAATTTAATGAAATATGAGTACTAATGCTTTTTGAAATGAAGAAATTCCATTTAAATAAAGCTTGCTTTCCATACTGTATTTGCAGTATTTCCCCCATATGTGTGTGTACGTTTGTGGCATAGACAAATTTAGTCCAAAAATCTTCTCAATCTTCACCAGGTAAGTCTTTTCTTTTCAGGTAGGCCCTCATATTGCATGGCCTTTATATCGTTTAACGCCATACCTACCATTTTAGCATCGTTGTTTTTAATGACCCAAGATAATCGTGAAGAAAACCCATAAAATATGGATACCGATCGTGTCCCTTATTCTTATTTTGGGGAATAGCAAAGATTTTTTAGTTTTTGGTTTGGCGAATCAGATTCCACCCTTAATTTTTTTTTTTTTTTTTTTTTTTTTTTTTTTTTTAGAATAAGAAGCGTATTACAAAGTATGCATTAGGTATTATGTTTATATAATAGTGGGAAGCATCGAAGAAAATTATTATCATTATTTTTATTATTATTATTATTATTATTATTATTATTATTATTATTATTATTACTATTTTCATTATTGTTGGTGAGTAACCCAAAACATTTCCTTAGAGAAACGATACTATATAACAAGTAATCATTAGAACGATCAAAATATACTATAGTGTCACTGGTGATGTTGAGGATCACCAAATGAACAGAGATTATGTAATTTTCAATGTAAAAGATGATATGGTAAATGACCAGGAAGGAAACCATGGCTTTTTGGAAGTTGACCCTATATTTTTCTTAGATGAAATGGCCAGGTGCTGCCTGGAATACAATACACATAATTTGGTAAACCAATAGTTATCACATTGTTGTGTCTGTTTGCAAGTAGAAATCCAATCAAGCAAATCTAACACATCAATATTCCAATGAAATTTGAAGAAATTTCAGTAATGTCAGTACGGGTGCCATAAAAGTGAGTTCATTTGGTCTTAAGAATTACAAGAATTTTGCAACGGCACCTATAGTCCATTTCTTTTAGCGAGGCAGATTTGCACCGACTCGCAACGGTGCCCTTTAACCTCGGGAAAGTTTTCTGATCGCTGATTGGCTAGAATTATCTTGTTCAACCAATCAGCGATCAGGAAACTTTTTCGAGCTAAAAGGGCACCGCTGCGAGTTGGTGCATATATGCCTTGCTAAAAGAAATTTACTATAGTGTGGGGCTCTCCTTTCTTTCCACTGATAGTAACATTGAATTAGGGGTTATTTTTCAGTTCTACGAAGACTATTTCATAAACTGTTACTCTTTGAGTCTCTTACAAAGAAATTGAATAAAAGTTTAGAAGGTGTCCTAATGTTTCGTGTGTTATTTAGTGGTCGTATATGCTCGTGCTGGCATTGACATTTTATTATCTAGATGGATGTTTGGTAGTTAATTCTCTTTTGATTCAGAATCTGCATATTTCGAGAGTTTTAAGGTTTACGGAATTATATTTTCTTTATCTACAATTGGTTCGGAAGTTCGATTTTCAACTCTTTCAACTTAGTTGGGTCTTCTTAGTTTGCTAATATATAATTTCTTTTTTTTTTCTATAATAAACAGCTAAAAATATATCCTATGTTTATATCTCTTAATTGGTTGATAATATTTCTTGTTATTTATATGATCTTAAGATTTATATATTATCGTTTCAAATGGCCATCACTTTAATTCCAACAAGATTATGTTTCATTATTAAAACTAGAACGGGAACTTGGTAGGGTGCATGCAATCACCACAGCCACGTTTGTCACGAAGAAACTTATGATGTTGTGGATATTTGATCTCAAAAAACACCTGTAATCTAAATTTGTCCACATGGCCTAAAGACTTTTATTGTTCTTCACTTTCTGCAAGTTCATTGACCCCATTGACCTTCGAGCCCAACATCTAGCAGGGCTAATGGCGTCACCACGTCATGTTGTATATGATAAGATAGGCTAATGGAATTACGCACGTTTTGGCACAAATGCCATGAATATCAGATAAAACTTGACCTCAATATGGCAAAAACAGTTTTTGAGCATTTTTTGTGTCCTTGCCTTTGACCATCTATATAATCACTCACAAAACCTAAATAAATTGTCCTTGGATCATGACGAATTGTCCCATAAAATTTCATGAAGTTTGTCCACGATATATCAGAAATGATATTTTTGATCATTTTGTAACCTTGACCTTGAGCATGTTGTATATTAGAAGATAAGCAATTGAATTATGCATATTTTGGCACTAATTTCATGCAAAAGGATAAAAATCGACCACAAAGGGTAAAAATATTTTTTTTTCCTTTTTTGTGGCCTTGACTTTGACCATTGGCACAAATACTCACAAAACCTAATCGAATTTTCCTTGGATCATGACCTATTATCCCGAAAAATTTCCTGAAATTTGCACAGGATATAGGAAAAAAAGACCCTTTTTTACAATTCTTAGACATTGACCTAGATCATGTTGTATATCAGAAGATAGGCATTTGAATCCTGCACATTTTGGCACTATTTTCATGCAAATCGGATAAAAATTACCACTATATAAATAAAAGACGTATTTTACCTTAACCTTGACTTTTGACCCAATCACTTTCAAATCACAGGAGAGGCAATTGAATTATGCAGATTTGGGGACTATTTTCAATCAAATCAGATAAAAAATTAACCACGATATAGAAAAAGACGTTTTTTACCTTTTAGTTACCCTGGCTTTTGACTCAATCACTCCCAAAATCTAATGAAATTGTCCCTGGATCATGGACAATCGATAAACCAAACTTAATAAGACTCGGTCAAAAAGTTTCTGAGTTATGCAAATCAAAAACACGCACACAGACATACAAAATTCATTCATATCAAAACATGATCTTCACCAGGACGAAGTTGGCGAAGGTAAAAACAAAAAGAGGTAGTTTAAGATACTTCAAATCAAAAGGGTTAGGAGAATTCGTATCTCTTCTTGTGACCATTATTGAATAATTTCAAAGACTACCGTTGGTGGGGCTATCTTTAAGTAAGGCCATTGGAAAAAAAAACCCTTACAACCTCAGGGCCCCTATAAAATGCCATTCCCGCTACTCATAGTGAGAAACCATAAGAATAAGGAGGCACCTCTTTTGTCAGTTTTTTGCCTGTCTCAAGAAGTTTATACTCTTCTGAATGCATCTGATGCATCAAAGTCAATCATAACGATTTCATATTTCCATGATGATAAAAATACGGAAGATATAAAAGATTGCCAAGCAAAAAATTATGATGTTAATTTGTAAAGCATTAATATATTTGTCGTTTTTTCCTTAGAAATCTTACTTTTTGTACAGTAGCTATGACTTGGAGCAAATCTATAAAGTAAATTTATTCATATATGAAATTCTTTTTACACTGAAAAAGCGTTTGATTAATTTTTTATACATCATTTACAAAGTCTACCCCTATGTATTTTCTTTGAGAAGTTCCACTAAAAGGATATAATACTATGATGGGTACTTTTACCCTTGCAAACATAGGAACCTATGGCATTTAGTAGCTACAATTATGGGGACACTATCCACTGTGCAGTCAAAAGATATGTGGTTTTATTTTACTTTGTTCTATAAATTTCAAGTCGAATAAAATTATTTACACTGACAGCTGAAGGAAAATTTTTATAACAGTGGCTATTTATGATGTTCTCAAACCTTGATTTTCTACTCTCACAAATATCAGTTAATAATAACTCTCTAGTATTCTATTTGCTTTACCTTAAAACAATTACACCAAAATATAAATAATCCATCAGTGATAAAATTTTTGGTTAAAGTTAGAGCGTTGAGATATGTTCTTCTCTATCTACTTCATTTGAATTAACTTTACGTAAACATTCTTGAATCGGATAAAATTTACAGATCATTTTCATAAGCATATGTAATAATAGTATATGAATATATATAATAGGAAATCGTCTCTTTTCCAAAACAAGAAATCCTGATTGTGTTTGGTCCAAGATTGTATCACCTTTCTTAATGTCGGCAGCATATCGGAAACAAACCAAACTTTGATGACAATTCTTCTCTTTCTGGAAATTTTGAACTAATATCTCATGCGGAGAAAACCAAGTTATCATGTAAGCTCAACTGTCATTCTACATATTTTTAATCAACATAGTTCATATATTTTTACCATCAACCTATTGATGATAGTAAATATGGTTAAAATGAAGTAGAGGGTTTTGAGATGTATTCAAATTCAGTACAGTATATGCAAATACTTATACTGGTGTTATTATTGCAAATAGAATTATCCAAATATATGAATCATAAAATAATTATCAATCACTTTTTGAAGTTCTATATAGTTTGAGGAAATTTTTCCAATGTGCACTATTTATAAGGATGTATAATGTAAAATATGAAATGATTCAGATTAATGGCAAAAACAAAGAATTTAAAATGTATAGCGTATCACCAAGACCATTGTAATAGCAACTTAACTTTAAGTGTAAGAAACGACTGTCTTATATTTGGTAAATTCTATCTAGCGTTTCTTAATCCCTGTAATTTTCAATGTTGAATAACCTAGATTTTCAAAAATTTAAATAATATTCCTAATCTAAATGATAATAATCTTGATAATTTAAAAAGTTTAATTATATCTGATAATAATGTCCTAATTCTTTTATGAAAATATGTGTTGTGCATCAAGGTAAATTAACTCTATAAAAATGAGAATTCCACAAAACCTAACTACTCATCATTTGTTGTAGCGAGATTTCATCTTGCTTGGGAGAGTAGTTAGTTGCCTTTGTGCGTTCAATTAGACAAGGCGCTCACCTGAGAGTGTCGGCTGTACAGTGTAATCACAAACCTTTAGTAATAAAGTGAAAAAAAATACCTTGTTCCGAGGTCTCATTATCCATTGATATGGAACATATTGGTATCAGGTGTAAAAATACGTCTGTTTGTGTATGGTGTGAGCTAGTTGTTCGCTGAGCAGGTAAAATAAAATTTCAAGATGCCTAGATACACACGGACTAACATACCAGACACTGATACTGCAGGAGATGAAAAAGAATGAGCTGTTGGTTTTAGAGATAAAAAATATAGATAGGAACTAAGAACGCAAAAATTGAAAAATAAGTTAGATAACCTGGCAGAATTAATGAACAGATTCTTAGTTAAACAAGAAGAGGAGCGGCGCACACCCACAACATATCCGACGTACATAAACGAGGTCCAAATGCATACAAGTGAAAGTACACATCCAGAGCCGAGTGAAGATAACACCAGAGCTCGAAAGTTACCAGAACTCCAGGCAAGTGTTAGGCCTTTTGATGATTAGCGGCCTAGCAAAGGGATTCAATCGATTCAAGTGTTTTTTAAGAGACTTTGAAGTAGCCACATATGGTTGGTCAGAAACAGAAAAAGCTATTCAAGTAATTAGATTGCTGAAAGATGCTCCGGCAATGGAGGTAATGTGTTGGCCACAAGAATGTTTAAGGAGTTATACTGAAATAAAACGAAGTTTAATTGAGAAATATGCCTTGCGTGATGCGAGAAAAGGGGACATAAAAGAAAATTACAAGCACAAAATTCGGGAAGGAGAATCTGTTCTTAGTTTTTCACCTCACCTTTTTCGCAATTGCGATTCGTTTTCTATCCGGAGTGCCAATCGCCCAGAAGGTGATAAAAAACCAAGTGCCCGTGAACATATTCGCAGATTAGTAAACCCGTATTTATGTGGTTATTTGCTCGATGACAATTTTTCATTACCAGACGTAGTGAGTGTGATACAAATCATTTTGGACAGTTAGTCAGAAGAAAAAAAAAATGGGAATAACTGGCCAGATTCCAAGAATTTGGCAGCCGTGAGAGGCACTCACCAACTCCAAAAGTGTGAGAGGGGAGAATGCAGTCAGCAGGTGAGAAGAGTCTTCAGATGCTGGCATTTGGGAGGAGAGGGGCACCAACAAGTGGAGTGCCCCACCCAAGGATACCCCCGCTGTTACAGGTGTCAGGCCTACGGTCATCTATCTCAAGAGTCCCCAGCAAAAAAACGCCGAGGGCGGACGGGATGTGGCACACTCACACCTCTGTCCCGCCCAACATCTGAGGAAAAGGAAGCAGCAGAATGGGGAGACAAGGGAGATCAATAACCCCCCGCATGATGTCAGAAGCAGAAGCCGAGGCAGCAATGGGAGTAACGACGTGGTACTTGGTAGAGCAGGCACTGGGACCTCCATCGTTACCCTCGACCTCATCCCCGCAGGACTAAGGACCAGCAGCATTGCAGCTGAGGTCTTTGCCGCACCCTCCATATATCATAATGGCTGGCTAAGAATGTTAGCAGTTAGGATTGACCTGCCAGATAAATCAATTCGAGCGCTGATCGACACAGGAGCCAGTGTTTCACTGATTGAAAAATGATTCTCCTCAAACCCCTACAGTCAGCGGTATCCATCATTATTATTATTATTATTATTATTATTATTATTATTATTATTATTGTTGTTATTATTATTATTATTATTATTATTGACAATAATAATAATAATAATAATAATAATAATAATAATAATAATAATAATAATAATAATAATAATAATTTTTAAAATGTTAATAATAGTATAACTCTGATAAATTTCATGCCCTTGAAAATAATAAAAAATTAATTAATAATAATAATTCGAATAATTTGGATAATAATTAAGCTTTTCATAATTTTCATACCATTATTAATTCTAATAACACTAATAATATTATAATTTTGATAATATCTATTATGTAAAAAGATTCATAAATCTCATTAATATGAGTAATGTTAATAATTTCAATATTAATAGAAATTTATTAATTATAATATTAGTAATATAGTTATTCTTTAATAATTACAATAATTTTAATAATTATGAACATTTTATTATAGGTATGTCCAAATCGAGCTTAATGTAGAATTTACAAAATAGTATACAAAGCTATTTCGAGAGATATCCCCTACCATCATCAGGCTAAATTGTTTGGAATAGGGGTTGCATTTTCCTTTTATATGATACTTTTAACCTGTAGAAAGTGGCAGCTATTCTATATTGTCAGCCTCCAGCAGGAACAGAGAAAGTAGTAACGTAGGCTAGATGACAAATTTTCATCGGTTGTTGCGCTTGCCGGTCAAGGCTGATTCACAGCTGGACTGCCGCTCCGCTCACTTCTAGGCAATGAGTCGCCATGCTGTTCGTTGATGACTGGGCAATGATTGGTGGTTGCCGTGATGATTTCCATTATAGACTGGCTGTTCTGACACATATTATTTTCGTCTTGATTTTGGTTTTCACATTCAGTAGGGTCCAGGGAGGAGGTACATCTACGGTCAGAGGAGTTTTTTCTCTTGTATAAGAAAGAAGTATTATTCTCAACTTTCTGCTATTAGGGACAGTACCAATTAAATTGGTGTGCTTAACAATCTTATCCTCTCTGTTGCTGTTATTATGAGATTGAAGGGAATTGTGTTTTTATGGCTCATTACTAGACGCTGAGAACAACTGCTTAGAGAGATGCATTGTAGTCATCCCTATATATTATCTAGGGTATCCTGGAACTGCATTGTTAGGAGTAAACTATATTGGTACGCCTAAGGAAATCCTGTAACAGCAGGGCTGGGTCTTTTCCCATTATGAAGGATATAATTTTGGCTGTTAGATAGTGGATGGTCAGTTTAATCTTGGTGGTTTTGTTCACAGGGGAGACTTGGTTGCTGACGATGTCCCTCTCATATTTCTCATCTTTCAGGTGATCAAAGGAAATTACCTCAACAAGGAAATTACCGCAACTACATTATGAAGATTTGAGAATCGGAAATGGAACGTAACAGAGCGGAACACTAATAAGTCGATACTTCTGTTAAGGCACGAAAAGAAATTCTGGAAAGACCCTTCAGATATGCATTGAGTGCACCTATAAGAGGAGGAAGCAGTAGTTTTATGACTGTTGAAGATTCTTGTATAAGAAGGCCAGTACAATATTGTGAATAATTCCATGTCATTTTTATTTTGTTTTCCTTCGCACATTATATTCAAGTAAAATGATTTGTTGGTTCATAGTTCTGTGTCCGTATTGCGCCTTTGCACCTCATCTTCTCGGGAGCTTATTTTTTTTTTATATTTATCCATATACAGTATGTGCTCAGCAGCTTCATCACCTTAGTAGTTTGAACTTCATGAATGCAATAGAAAGAATAATTATAATATCAATTCTCTTAAAAATATGAGGAACATGACGAAGTTTAAATTCCACAGTAATTTTGGTAAAAGAATATTGAACTCTTTATGAAGATCTTTGAGAATCTATTCAGTTAGCGTTACCAATGTGAAAACTTTAAAACCGCAACTTTCCAAGAAAATATGGTTCCTATGGATACACATTTGTAGTTTAAAA
>NC_090739.1:86085526-86090526 GCF_036898095.1 Palaemon carinicauda
AATGCAGAGCAAAAGATTATACAATAGAAAGAAAATGAAAAAAATGGACTTAGAAGAAAGGACACTTGAAATTGTATATAAAAAACCCCAAAGTACATTACGCCTATGCAAAAAAGATGAATAAAGGGAAATTAGAAATAGGCCCTCAGAATTGAAGGACAGTTAACGAATAAAAATAAGGAAATATGCAACATATTAGCAGAAAAATATAAGAGTGAGTTCACGCCAAGAATTGCAAATGAAAATAATAAAACAGAAATGAGAGAAGAAAATTTTGAGTATCTAACGGATATAGATATTAATAAAGCAGATATTGTCAAGGGTATAAGCGAAATTTAAAATGGATCGGCAGCCGGACCAGATGGAGTTAAAGCAATTTTGTAAAAAAAAAACTGCACACACCATCACGAAGCCGCTTGCAATACTGCTAAGATAAGGTGTAGATATGAGCGAGATATATGTTAAACATAATTTAGGTTATATAACCCCTATTTTCAGCAGTGGATCAAAACGAGGAGCAAGCAATTATAAAACTGTTAGTCTAACATCACATATGACAGTGTCTGCGAGGGTAATGAAAAAGAAAATATTAAATCATTTGGTTAAAAATATTTTGTTTAATATAGGTCAACACGGTTTTGAGCCCGGAAAGACTACACAAACTCAACTGATAGCACACCATGAAAACATATACAAAAATGTGATAAATGAAAAAGACACATATGCGATCTATTTAGATTTTGCAAAAGCCTCTGACAAGGCCGACCATAATATATTAGAGAACAAAATGAGAAAGCATAATATTGTGGGAAAGATAGGAAAATTGGTAAAAGAATTCCTGCAAAACAGAAAACAGATAGTGGTTGTGTGGCGGGAGGATGCAAGGACAACCCCCACACCCTGGAATCACTCTAACTCACAATAGTCTCCTTAACACAAACTTTCCCCTTACGTTATCAGCAGTGGGACGCTTGGACAAAAAGGATATAGAAACAATACATAACCTTAATGCTATATTCCTTAAAACTGAAATACTTAAGACAAAACCCCATCCACAATCAAATAAACCTCTCAAAATCAATAATGCTTAAAACTAAATGCTAACAAAACATAAACTTAGATTCACCATAACCCTAACTTCAAAGGAAAAAACATATATATTGCGTGTGTTCACTAACACTCTGAAATATAAGTAAAAAAAAAAATAATAATAAAAAAAAAAAATGAGTAATCATTAACAAAGCCAACTGTCTTTATTGGCACAACATCACTATATGAAGCTAGAAGACTGTCTTAATTTGCCGTAACGGCCTTAACTCCTCGGAGTCATGGGTGTCATCATCATCATCATCATCATCATACGAAATCTTAATTGTAATAAACAGGTCAGGTCATCAATGGTTGATCAATTTACTAGACCAGTCTAAACACAGTCGAGTTCCTTAAACAAGCCAGGTCATCAACAATCAATTTCACATTCAAGTGAACTCTCTCCAAAGGAGTAAGTCTCTCCAAGGAGGAATTCCGGTCTTCAAAATAAAAAAGAAAAACACTTACAAACACTCCTAGCTAACTAAACTATCGCACTATAATCAAAGATAAATAATAAACTGTTCCTTTCATTCACAATCACGACAAGCAAATATAAACAAAACTGCACTTACTGTTGAAATATATAATAACTTCCACACGGGTAAAAATATATAATAATCCAGCATTCAAATCACACAGAACTGACGCTTATTGCAGTCAAATAAAAAAGCATTCACCAAAGACGTTCACCACTGTCGTAACCTAGCTAAAAACATAAACAAACAATCTCAGTTATACCAACAGTCTTTCTCACAACAAAAAATCAATAAACTAACTAGCTCTCTCTCTCTCTCTCTCTCTCTCTCTCTCTCTCTCTCTCTCTCTCTCTCTCTCTCTCTCGATAGAGAGAGAGAGAGAGAGAGAGAGAGAGAGAGAGAGAGAGAGAGAGAGAGATTTTGCAAACAAAAAATAAATAAAAATTAAAACAAAAATTAATACTACACATTCCTCCCCCTTTACCATGCCAAATCCATCTTACACAACACTTACCTAGTTTTTTTTCTTTTCAGAACCCAGTCGCAGTCGGGAACAAGACCTCTGCTTCGAGTAAATGGGCCTTCATACACTCTCATATTAACTTCTTCCATGTCGCTATAATTCATTGTCCTATTTCAATTCCCATCTATACCCCTATCCTCTAATACATCATGCACTATCCCATCTACCTTACTATCATCTGGCCCTAAAATCTCCCTTATTTCCGTAAGCAATTCATCCATTTCTTCAAAAACATTTTCTACTTTAATAAGAAAATTAATTCATACTACTTATCATTCTCCTATCTCTCATTTTCGTATCCGTCATACTTTCTTTTGCTTCATCTAAGGAAAAACCACACACACTATAGGTATCATTCATACTCTGTCATGATTCATCTGTATTAATACATTTATCGCCCACACTCACTTGTACACTTACACCCTTGTCATGCCTATTCTGGTTCCTACCTATGCCTATAACTTTCCGTTGCCCTTTATCCTCACTAAAAATTTTCAAACGGTTCTTTCTCCTATATTCAACTAAAACTAAATGTTTATTTTCTAGCCCTAACTTCTCATGCATACTGGGTTCATACTTACTCATTTCCAAGCAATTTTTAATCCCATTCTCACGAACAATGATCTTATCCCTTCCACACACACTGGAGGACTCACCCAGTTGAACCCTCTGACTACCTAGTTTCCCGAACATCCAGGCTGGCCTAATCCCTTCTTACAAACCCTAGCTATATGCCCATCTATACCATATTCAGTACATTTAGCACGCTGTTCCCGACACATCCTTGCATATGCCCATTCTGACCACAATTGCCATAAATCATATCCGTACAATTACTACGGCATCCAGCCGCTATGTGCCTAATCATACCGCACCGATAATATTTTACCCCTTTCTCTTTCTTGCACTCGCTAACTCTATGCCCTACCTCACCACATCCAAAACAAGCACCTAGAACTTATCTACATTCATTCTTCTTATGTCCCAATTTCCCACATCATAACACTTTTATTCACGGATACAACTACCTGACCTACTTCACTGCTCACTAGCATTCTTATCCCTCCAAACTTGATTCCCTTGCCTAAACCCTTCATTTGTTATTACAGGTATTCCCACATTACTTGCCCTAACACTGCTATCTACTACACTATCAGCTACCCTCATCAGTCCTCTCATAAAAGCATCTATAAAACTAACAAATTCTGGCACACTTTCCTCCATTCCAATTCTTAAACTCACAGATTCACTTTCTTTCATACACCTCTCCTAATCGTAATCCTCAACCATCTCTAAAATATCATCCCATGCCAGTCTTTCTTTCATCCACCTCATTTTCTCCTTCCGTTTCAAATTAATAAACTCATTAACATTCTCAGGTACAGAAGCCAGAAAATTCCTCATTAATTCCTAATTCTCATTTATGCCTTAATCCCCATACTTCTTCCTTGCTAACGTTTCCAACCTACATATGTTATTGTGGTACTGTTATAAACACACATTAGTTTTCCAATCAAATGTCTCTTCAATGTGGTGTAATGGTTAGACTGGGTAGGTTACTTTTTCTGAATAAGTCCAAGTAAGTTAACTTTAAAACAGTTTATTTCTTTAAAAACAGTTATTAACATCTCCATCACAGGAGTATAGATGGTTTAGTCGGATGACCATTCCGTATGACAGCTTGACCAGAGAGTGACTAAAATATCCATATTGATGTTAACGTCTAATTAATTATCTCAGCACTTAATGATATATTGTAAACACAACATTAATACCGGAAGGTACTTAGATCCGTTGAGAGACAACTCTTTCTCACGGCTTGGTTGTGTTTACTCTTCATGAAAAATGATACATTGCAATTGAATAGCAGTGTCTTGAGTTTTGCATCCTGCTTATGACTGAATTGGCCTTCTCACACTCGCTCCTAATTTCTACATTGACCTTTTAGGTCATGGATTTAAACATGTAATTTTACATACATTACATTAGCTCGGTCAGCTACCTTCAATTAATTGAACTCTCCTGACACAATCAAAATATGTTTACTAGGAGTGTGACTGGCTATATATATATATATATATATATATATATATATATATATATATATATATATATATATATATATATATATATATATATATATATATATATGTGTGTGTGTGTATATATATATATATATATATATATATATATATATATATATATATATATATATATATATATATATAATATTTTTTTTCAACTTTAGCCATAACCAAACGATGAAAGATGAATGTTCAAATAGGTACATTTAAAAAAATTACATACCTAACAGATATTGCCAAAACAAAGAAAAATGCATGGGAAACACAGATCATATATATGGTACATTGCTAGCAAATGATTATATGGTACCAAAAAAAAATACTGATGTATATATGATTCGGTAACTTGTAAAGAATAGTGGTCACCTTTGTCAAAAATACAGATTATTATAATACGGTAACTAATAAAGAATATTTGTTACCTTGTTAAAGATATAATTTTAGTGCACAAACACGAATTCCTGGTACGTACGCGCACCACGGTTTCGTATATATATATATATATATATATATATATATATATATATATATATATATATATATATATATATATATATATATATATATATATATATATATATATATATATATATATATATATATATATATATATATATATATATCATTTTTTTATAGGGCTTATATATTTCATTAGATGCCCATAGATTCTTTATTTTAACATTTAGGGCTTATATATTTTATTAGATGCCCAAAAAATTATTTACATTTTAAATGTTTTTAAAATGTTTTTTAAAATGTAAATATTCAAGAGTCTCTTCAACTACATATTACTAGCGTACTAACTGCTTTTCATGCACAACAATT
>NC_090739.1:86095526-86103026 GCF_036898095.1 Palaemon carinicauda
TATATATATATATATATATATATATATATATATATATATATATACATATACATATATAAGATGAGAGAGCAATGTGTGTGTATATATATATATATATATATATATATATATATATATATATATATATATATATATATATATATATATATATTGTTCTCTCATCTTACTTTTCTATATGTATTGACAGTGAATTCCATTTTTGTGTGTGTATGAGTGTGCTTGTGTATATGTTCGGGTATGTTTACCAGAATATCTTAACTCTTTTAACCCACAAACAAATGTACCTTTTAGCAGCCTAGAAATAGGCAAAATGTTACTGCACAGAGCTCAGAGGAAGGAAAGAAAACGCTAGCGATAATCCCGTTGTGAATATGGATTAAGCAAGGGGGCCGTACCCCTTTTATTGCAACAACTTCATTTCATCTTAATTATCTTGAGAATCCTTCTCTCAGGTTACAGCTCAGTTTTCCTTTGCCTACTCATACACTGAATAGTCTGCCCCATTCTTTGCACATTCTCCTGTCCTCATACACTAGACGACACTGAGATTACCACACAATTCTTCTTTTCTTGTGGGGTTCATTACTGCTCTGTAATCGTTCAGTGGCTACTATTCTCTTGGTAAGGGTAGGAGAGATACATTAGCTATGGTTATGCAGCTTTTCTAGGAGAAGGACACTCCAAAATCAAACCATTCTTCTCTAGTCTTGGATAGCGCCATAGCCTCGCTACTATGGCCTTACACCGTCCTAGGGTAGAGTTCTCTTGCTTTAGAGTACACTTGGGCACAAACTTTTCTATTTTATATCCTTTCCTCTAGCTTCTGAAGTTTCTATTGTTTATAGCTACTGATCTCGAAATATTTCATTCTAATCGTTCATTATTTCACTTGTACTCTATTTATTTCCTTATTTTCTTTCTTTAAAGGGGTATTTTCCCTGCCGGAGCCCTTGGGGTTAGAACATCCTACTTCCCTATCTAAGGTTGTAGATTAGCTAGTAATACTACTAATGGTAATAAAAATAAAGGTGCATGGTAAAACTCTATTTATTTTTTATCGTTTTCATGTTTTCATTATATTTACGAAAGAAAAATAATCGGCATCAAAATTTTATATATTTGTGATAAATTTACAACAAAGAAAACGCTTACAATTATGTAACGTAACAACTCTCTTATATTTTTCAAACCTATTTAGGTACAGATTCAAATTACCTTCCAACAAAATGGAAAACACAAATGGGTTTCCGCCTTTTAATTATTACAAATGTTGCTCTGAAAAGGAACAACACAATTCTCAGAAAGAACATGTAATTTACAAGTTATTTGTATGACATACTGATCAATTTCGTTTCTTTTCGCTATATTTTGCTATCCATATAATACGTCTGGTAATGGAAACCAGAAAAACCTTGGCTCTAACTAAGCCTGTGAATATCTATAATGCTAGATTGAAGAAATAATTCATTCTTTTTATTTTTGGTACAGCTTCTTAACAGATGGATTGCACAATATTTAAGTTTACATTCGTTAACTTCTAATAAAAGGTTCATCTCTTTTCCTTTATTACCTTCTAATGTAAATAGTACTAGATTTCTTGTTGATGTATATTCACCTTCACCAGAATTCTTGGTTATCTGATTTTTTAAATGGATATTAGTCAGATGCACCATAACCTCTTATAAATAATCTTTGCAACCATAGTTTAGTCTTTTACTCTAATTACTCCATTGTCTCTTCCTCTCTTCCCTCATTTTGTATAACCTATTTTCACTTCTATATCCATTAGCAATTCAGTGATAAATGGCCTTCCCGGTCCCGGTGTCAAGGTTTGAGACAACTACAATAACTCAAGGTTATAAGTGATCAGGTTTCATAACAAATAAAGATTTTTACAATAAATGAAATAATTGTCAGATATACCCATCGTGATTATTCTGAATAGGAAAAATAAACTGCAAGATGCCAATTGTTTCCGTTCACCGTTAATGTGTGAATAGGAAAAGAAGAGGGAGTTCGATATAGTTTATTTTACCTTCTTTTGATTGCATTGTAACAATAAATGGATTATTTTCTTGAATAATAGCAAGAGGGGATTCCAGTGTTTATAAATTCCAAGGAATTCCTGAATTTTCATGCGATGTATATCATAGACATGAATATCGTTTAATAAGACAGATATACAGAATCCCCTTTCCTTGGAATCAGAGGATATCTCGATATTCAGAGTTCATTCCATCCATTCAGGTAACCGTCCAATGTTATGTACCTGGAAAATAGATGGATGCGTATCGTGAATTGATGCCAAATACCCATTCTGATTGATTGCAATACTATATTTCCTATGGTATCGGTTGATGCCGGTACGACTGAAATAATCAAATGTAAACGTACATGAAAATACAAAATACAATAGTTGGTCGCTATTCACCACTTAGTGAAGAAGTATAATATTTTATCACATTGATTAATAGTTACTTCAATTGAAATAAAAGGGAACAGCTCTGTCTATTATTTTCATAACAAGCCTATCAAAATTGTGCTAACAGATTCTTTAATGTCGAAGATCTCTTATCAGTTACCCACAACTTAATACATGCCACTGTTATAGGCGTATATTATCTATTTCCGATGGGTTCAGCTTAAGTCTGGTAATAGAGTACTTTCCATTTTAATACAGTGTCTTAGGGAACATTTTCGAAGCTCTTTCGCAGATAACGGGACACACATGATATCACCCAAATTTAGGACGCCATCTTGGTTTTAAAAATAACTGCCGGCACATAACAATTTGGCTAATTTTTCAGCCCTCAGGCCACACAATCTGTTTAAGCATGCTAACCTGATGTTCTCACACCCAATGAACCTAATGGAAAAATATAAACACTTTATTTCCCCTTCTTAATGATAAAATGAATAATGGTAATAATTCAAGTGACTTGAATACGATGGGGACTAGATGATTGTATATCATCTTTATGTTAGAAAAAAAAAGGAAGATCAGAATTCTTCAAAGTGTATATACTTTGTCTCTTGTCCTATTTGAATGTTTGCTGAGGTCGCTAAATCACTATACTGACCTCATATAAGTGTTAGAGAGTCTGTGTACAAGTTAATAGCGATGAATCATTTGTAGATGCTGCAAGTCAAATAGAATGTTATCTTTCCCTAAAAAACACTAGTATAACACAATGATGAGTATGAATTTTCAACAATTACAGTTGGTTACCATTTAGTATGATATAGTGTTTTCTTCGCGTAGTGATGGTACACAGCCTTTTGTTTTTAGTTCCAGGTAGACAATGGTAGGTAGCATCCTAAGAAAACAGATTCACATCTTTTAATTCATGCCATTTGATATATTAACTAGTATTTCTAAAATGGCAGGGTGTTAATTCTAACCTGCAAACATATATAGCACTCATGCTATTGCTCACTGAACCACCTCAAAATGCTGCAACAATATTGCTTGTAACGAAAATGCTGGAAAGGCCATCAACCACTTTCACCCGGGTCACTCACTAGCAATAACCATGAAACAACCATTGTACAGTATTGCTAAACAAATTCAACGAGTTTGGCCTGATGTCTATGGTGAGAAGGAACTTGTTGTAGTAATGGGAAGGTATCTATATTGAGATGAATATCAGGAAATTGCTTGGAGACACTCTCAGTGGAAGTGGCTGGACTGTGAGCCTTGTTTAGTCAGAGATTAAAGCCACAGGTCGAGCATATGCAGTACTGAAAGGGCTGTATGTCCCAAGATCTCGATATGTACACCAAGTTACAGCAGTCTCTCTGTATATTTTGCAGATGTTAGCCTATAAGGCGTATGCATCGCCTATCTTGGGTGACAAGAAAAAGAGGAACTCAAAATCAGGGTCAAAGTCAAATGTCAAGCAGTTTCTCCAGTTCCAATATTGGAATCTCATTCTTGGTCTTGATATTCTTGCACTGCAGTTTGAGTGTTCTCAGCACTAGGGGAATTTCCAGCTCAATGTCCAATGCCTTGGGCAGATAGTTCCATGGATGTTCTCGATGAATCGCACAAACTATGCAAAATGGCTCCCTATCCTATCAAAAATATGGTGCAACTCAAAAACTGAGTACCACATGCATATCGTGAATTTCAGAAGAATCACTTCGTTACAAAGAAGGCATCGAGTGCTTTCTCATCACCTTTGGAAGGGTAACAGATCAGATTTGACCGGGAACAACTATACTCAGCTTTGAGCTCTTGCTCAGAGAGTTTATGCCTCAACTGAAAAGAAGTACAATTTAACCATAAAAGAAACCCTTTCTGGTACAACTCAGGAACATACATGGTGGTCTACCCTTAAATCTGCACTCTTTGGTGTAGATGCAACAGTTCCTCTTTTACTTAAACCAGATGGCTCAGTCACTCACTGTCCAAAGGAAAAGGCAACCCTTTAGGCTGATGTTTTTGACAGTAAATAGAGTAATGAAAAACTTGAACTTCCTCATTCCTGTTTTCCTGAGGCTAAATTAACTAGTTTAGCTTTTCGATCTCGTGAGATTAAAGCTCTGTTGATTGACCTTGATGCTTATGGAGGTGTAGACACAAATGGTTTTTTCCTTTGTTTTTTATAGACAGCAGATTTCTTAGCTCCAAAGTTATCTGTTATTTTGCGCAAGTTAGCAAGAAGGGGAGCTTTTAGCACTTGTTGGAGAATTGGTAATGTTACTTCTCTATATAAATGTGTTTGTGGTAGCTCAAATCCCATTGATTACCGCCCAATTTCCATAATTCCCATATTATCTAAAGTTTTTGAACGTCTTCTGGCAAAACGTCTTAATAGGCTTGCTGAAGGTAATCATCTACTCCCTTGTTTGCAATTTGGTTTTCGTAAAGGCCTTGGAGCATGTGATGCCCTTCTTATAACCTCCAATGCTGTACAGAAATCCCTTGATTGTTGTCAAAAAAGTTTGTATGATTGGCCTTGATTTTAGTGCTGCCTTTGACCGTGTCAGTCATGAGGCCCTTGTTTTCAAACTCAAACAGTTGGGAGTAGGTGGGTCGTTTCTTAGCATTATTATTGATTTTTCAAGTATTAGATCTCAAAGAGTTGTTGTTGATGGGCACCATAGTGAGTAGAGGAATGTGATATCCGGTGTTCCATAGGGTAGTGTTCTTGGCCCATTACTTTTCATACTATATACACCTGACATGTGGTTTGACGTTGAAAACAAGCTTGTTGCATATGCAGATGATGCTACTCTCTTTGCATCAATTCCATTCCCTGAATGTAGATCAGGGGTTGATGAATCCCTTAATAGAGATTTAGCTAAAATTAGTGCATGGTGAAAATTATGGGGTATGAAGTTGAATCCTAATAAAACTCAAAGTATGATTGTAAGTAGGTCAAGGACGGTGGTTCCTCAACATCCGGATCTCATTATTGATAATGTTTCTTTAAATTTGTATGACTCTTTTAAAATTTTAGGTGTGATTCTCGACAGCAAATTTACTTTTGAGAAATACATTAGGTCTGTGTCTTTTTCAATTGCACAAAAAATTGGCTTATTGAGAAAGTCTTTTAATATTTTCGGTGATCAATCTGTTCTGAAGAAGTGTTTTAATTCTTTCATTCTACCTTGTTTTGAGTATTGTTCTCCTGTCTGGTGTTCAGCTGCTGATTCTCATCTTAATTTGTTGGGCAGAAACTTACGGTCTATTAAATTTCTTATTCCTGATCTAGATATTAATCTTTGGCACCGTCGTTCAATTATTTCATTATGCTTGTTGCATAAGATTTTTCATAACTCTGACCATCCTTTACATTCAGATCTCCCTGGACAATTCTATCCTGTTCGTGATACTAGGCAGGCAGTTAATTCTAATAGCCAGGCCTTTTCCATCATGAGGCTCAATACTACACAGTATTCTAGAAGTTTTATTCCAGCTGTTACCAAGTTGTGGAATGATCTTCCTAATCGGGTATTTGAATCAGTGGAACTTTAAAAGTTCAAAGTTGGAGCAAATGTTTTTATGTTGACCAGGCTGACATGAGTCTTTATTTTTTATATATGACATATCTGTTTTTGACATTAATAGTTTATATAGGACGTATCTGTTTTTCCGCTGTTACTGTTTTTAGAATGATATAATGTTAATTTATTCTCATCATTTAATTATATCCTTATTTCCTTTCCTCACTGGGCTATTTTCCCTGTTGGGGCCCTTGGGCTTGTAGCATCTTGCTTCTCCAACTAGGGTTGTAGCTTGGCTGGTAATAATAATAATAATAATAACTGTGGATCGAGCCCCTTAACTGATGATTGAATAACTCAAAGGATGCAGAAGCGTCATTGTAATCCCAGAAAACACTTCTGATATAATTCAACGGATTGCAGATGGCCCATAAATCACGGGGATAAATGATCAATTTCAAATTTAATGTGGAACAACCAGCAAAACATTGACTAAGCACCATGACCAATCACCTTCCAAGAACTGGGAAATCCATTCACAGATGACAGTGATTATCTTGTCCGAATTGATACGAAAGAATTTATGGTGAAAGTGCCATGTTTAGTGTCAAGGCTCTTATGTCCATTGGACAATCTTAGTGTGACAAATTTGTTGATGAATGGTTAAAGTTACCCCAGTAACGTATCATCTCCAAAAACAAATTGACCCTGCTTCATAAGACATCAACTCTGAGGCAAACGAAAACCTCACATCAGATGAGCACTATGGACTATTCAGCAGGTTGTACATTTCAGATATGGAAGCCATCATATACCACATTTTTTCTCTGATATGGTGGATTAGTCATACTTTATCAAATGCTTTGATAAGCTTGTTAAACCAGCAGACTCACCAGTTGTAAATGTGAAAATTCTTGATGGAGGTGTGTTGGTCAATATACTTCTTTCGAAAACCTGTACTACATGTGTTGACTATGCTGAAAAAGTGTTCATACCTCACCTAGTAAAAAAACATCGAGATCACAATGCATCTAGATTTGGTATGTGACTGATACATCGACGGAAGTCTGAAGAGTTCAACAAGACAAAAAAGAGGATATGGAAGCCATCCCAAAATCACAAGTGCTACACCAATCCCAAAGAACAGGAATAATTTTCTCTGAGTGGAAGAAAATAAGAGTGATTTCTTCCAATATTTGTCTCAGTGCACTGGTCACCTCTCTCCTGGAGGGAACGAGATTGATTGCACTGAAAGAACGGGTGTTCTCGATCACATGAGGGGGAACACATACCCTATACTTGCTCCTAAGAAGAAGCCTCCATAAGAAAGCTAATCTTGCCTACTTATCAATGTGTTTAAAAGCATCACAAGAAAGTACAGATTTTCACATGTTATCAGTGGATAAATTGTAGATTGCCTTTGGTGCAAAGAATAGTTATAGACTGATACCAGTACATGAATTTGCCAATATACTTGGACAACAAAAGACCAGAGCACTTCCTTTTTTCCCTGCCTTTACTGGATGTGACACCTTTTCGGCATTCAGC
>NC_090739.1:86110526-86145526 GCF_036898095.1 Palaemon carinicauda
TTGTTCCACATTAAATTTGAAATTGATCATTTATCCCCGTGATTTATGGGCCATCTGCAATCCATTGAATTATATCAGAAGTGTTTTCTGGGATTACAATGACGCTTCTGCATCCTTTGAGTTATTCAATCATCAGTTAAGGGGCTCGATCCACGGTTATTATTATTATTATTATTATTACCAGCCAAGCTACAACCCTAGTTGGAGAAGCAAGATGCTACAAGCCCAAGGGCCCCAACAGGGAAAATAGCCCAGTGAGGAAAGGAAATAAGGATATAATTAAATGATGAGAATAAATTAACAATATATCATTCTAAAAACAGTAACAGCGGAAAAACAGATACGTCCTATATAAACTATTAATGTCAAAAACAGATATGTCATATATAAACAATAAAGACTCATGTCAGCCTGGTCAACATAAAAACATTTGCTCCAACTTTGAACTTTTAAAGTTCTACTGATTCAAATACCCGATTAGGAAGATCATTCCACAACTTGGTAACAGCTGGAATAAAACTTCTAGAATACTGTGTAGTATTGAGCCTCATGATGGAAAAGGCCTGGCTATTAGAATTAACTGCCTGCCTAGTATCACGAACAGGATAGAATTGTCCAGGGAGATCTGAATGTAAAGGATGGTCAGAGTTATGAAAAATCTTATGCAACATGCATAATAAACTAATTGAACGACGGTGCCAAAGATTAATATCTAGATCAGGAATAAGAAATTTAATAGACCGTAAGTTTCTGCCCAACAAATTAAGATGAGAACCAGCAGCTGAACACCAGACAGGAAAACAATACTCAAAATAAGGTAGATTGAAAGAATTAAAACATTTTTTCAGAACAGATTGATCACCGAAAATATTAAAAGACTTTCTCAATAAGCCCATTCTTTGTGCAACTGAAGAAGACACAAACCTGATGTAATTCTCAAAAGTAAATTCGCTGTCGAGAATTCCACCTAAAATTTTAAAAGAGTCATTCAAATTTAAAGAAACATTATCAATACTGAGATCCGGATGTTGAGGAGCCACCGTCCTTGACCTACTTACAATCATACTTTGAGTTTTATTATGATTCAACTTCATACCCCATAATTTGCACCATGCACTAATTTTAGCTAAATCTCTATTAAGGGATTCACCAACCCCTGATCTACATTCAGGGAATGGAATTGATGCAAAGAGAGTAGCATCATCTGCATATGCAACAAGCTTGTTTTCTAAGCCAAACCACATGTCAGGTGTATATAGTATGAAAAGTAATGGGCCAAGAACACTACCCTGTGGAACACCGGATATCACATTCCTCTACTCACTATGGTGCCCATCAACAACAACTCTTTGAGATTTAATACTTAAAAAATCAATAATAATACTAAGAAACGACCCACCTACTCCCAACTGTTTGAGTTTGAAAACAAGGGCCTCATGACTGACACGGTCAAAGGCAGCACTAAAATCAAGGCCAATCATACGAACTTCCTGACCAAAATCAAGGGATTTCTGTACAGCATTGGAGGTTGTAAGAAGGGCATCACATGCTCCAAGGCCTTTACAAAAACCAAATTGCAAACTAGGGAGTAGATGATTACCTTCAGCAAGCCTATTAAGATGTTTTGCCAGAAGACGTTCAAAAACTTTAGATGATGTGAGAGTTATGGAAATTGGGCGGTAATCAATGGCATTTGAGCTACCACAAACACATTTATATAGAGGAGTAACATTACCAATCCTCCAACAAGTGCTAAAAGCTGCCCTTCTTGCTAACTTGCGAAAAAAAACAGATAACTTTGGAGCTAAGAAATCTGCTGTCTATAAAAAAACAAAGGAAAAAAACATTTGTGTCTACACCTCCATAAGCATCAAGGTCCATCAACAGAGCTTTAATCTCACGAGATCGAAAAGCTAAACTAGTTAATTTAGCCTCAGGAAAACAGGAATGAGGAAGTTCAAGTTTTTCATTACTCTATTTACTGTCAAAAACATCAGCCAAAAGGGTTGCCTTTTCCTTTGGACAGTGAGTGACTGAGCCATCTGGTTTAGGTAAAAGAGGAACTGTTGCATCTACACCAAAGAGTGTAGATTTAAGGGTAGACCACCATTTATGTTCCTGAGTTGTACCAGAAAGGGTTTCTTTTATGGTTATATTGTACTCCTTTTCAGTTGAGGCATAAACTCTCTGAGCAAGATCTCAAAGCTGAGTATAGTTGTTCCCGGTCAAATCTGATCTGTTACCCTTCCAAAGGTGATGAGAAAGCACTCGATGCCTTCTTTGTAACGAAGTGATTCTTCTGAAATTCACAATAAGCATGTGGTACTCGGTTTTTGAGTTGCACCATATTTTTGATAGGATAGGGAGCCATTTTGCATAGTTTGTGCGATTCATCGAGAACATCCATGGAACTATCTGCCCAAGGCATTGGACATTGAGCTGGAAATTCCCCTAGTGCTGAGAACACTCAAACTGCAGTGCAAGAATATCAAGACCAAGAATGAGATTCCAATATTGGAACTGGAGAAACTGCTTGACATTTGACTTTGACCCTGATTTTGAGTTCCTCTTTTTCTTGTCACCCAAGATAGGCGATGCATACGCCTTATAGGCTAACATCTGCAAAATGTACAGAGAGACTGCTGTAACTTGGTGTACATATCGAGATCTTGGGACATACAGCCCTTTCAGTACTGCATATGCTCGACCTGTGGCTTTAATCTCTGACTAAACAAGGCTCACAGTCCAGCCACTTCCACTGAGAGTGTCATCAAGCAATTTCCTGATATTCATCTCAATATAGATACCTTCCCAGTATTACAACAAGTTCCTTCTCACCATAGACATCAGGCCAAACTCGTTGAATTTGTTTAGCAATACTGTACAATGGTTGTTTCATGGTTATTGCTAGTGAGTGACCCGGGTGAAAGTGGTTGATGGCCTTTCCAGCATTTTCGTTACAAGCAATACTGTTGCAGCATTTTGAGGTGGTTCAGTGAGTAATAGCATAAGTGCTATATATGTTAGCAGGTTAGAATTAACACCCTGCCATTTTAGAAATACTAGTTAATATATCAAATGGCATGAATTAAAAGATGTGAATCTGTTTTCTTAGGATGCTACCTACCATTGTCTACCTGGAACTAAAAACAAAAGGCTGTGTACCATCACTACGCGAAGAAAACACTATATCATACTAAATGGTAACCAACTGTAATTGTTGAAAATTCATACTCATCATTGTGTTATACTAGTGTTTTCTAGGGAAAGATAACATTCTATTTGACTTGCAGCATCTACAAATGATTCATCGCTATTAACTTGTACACAGACTCTCTAAAACTTATATGAGGTTAGTATAGTGATTTAGCGACCTCAGCAAACATTCAAATAGGACAAGAGACAAAGTATATACACTTTGAAGAATTCTGATCTTCCTTTTTTTTCAAACATAAAGATGATATACAATCATCTAGTCCCCATCGTATTCAAGTCACTTGAATTATTACCATTATTCATTTTATCATTAAGAAGGGGAAATAAAGTGTTTATATTTTCCCATTAGGTTCATTGGGTGTGAGAACATCAGGTTAGCATGCTTAAACAGATTGTGTGGCCTGAGGGCTGAAAAATTAGCCAAATTGTTATGTGCCGGCAGTTATTTTTAAAACCAAGATGGCGTCCTAAATTTGGGTGATATCATGTGTGTCCCGTTATCTGCGAAAGAGCTTCGAAAATGTTCCCTAAGACACTGTATTAAAATGGAAAGTACTCTATTACCAGACTTAAGCTGAACCCATCGGAAATAGATAATATACGCCTATAACAGTGGCATGTATTAAGTTGTGGGTAACTGATAAGAGATCTTCGACATTAAAGACTCTGTTAGCACAATTTTGATAGGCTTGTTATGAAAATAATAGACAGAGCTGTTCCCTTTTATTTCAATTGAAGTAACTATTAATCAATGTGATAAAATATTATACTTCTTCACTAAGTGGTGAATAGCGACCAACTATTGTATTTTGTATTTTCATGTACGTTTACATTTGATTATTTCAGTCGTACCGGCATCAACCGATACCATAGGAAATATAGTATTGCAATCAATCAGAATGGGTATTTGGCATCAATTCACGATACGCATCCATCTATTTTCCAGGTACATAACATTGGACGGTTACCTGAATGGATGGAATGAACTCTGAATATCGAGATATCCTCTGATTCCAAGGAAAGGGGATTCTGTATATCTGTCTTATTAAACGATATTCATGTCTATGATATACATCGCATGAAAATTCAGGAATTCCTTGGAATTTATAAACACTGGAATCCCCTCTTGCTATTATTCAAGAAAATAATCCATTTATTGTTACAATGCAATCAAAAGAAGGTAAAATAAACTATATCGAACTCCCTCTTCTTTTCCTATTCACACATTAACGGTGAACGGAAACAATTGGCATCTTGCAGTTTATTTTTCCTATTCAGAATAATCACGATGGGTATATCTGACAATTATTTCATTTATTGTAAAAATCTTTATTTGTTATGAAACCTGATCACTTATAACCTTGAGTTATTGTAGTTGTCTCAAACCTTGACACCGGGACCGGGAAGGCCATTTATCACTGAATTGCTAATGGATATAGAAGTGAAAATAGGTTATACAAAATGAGGGAAGAGAGGAAGAGACAATGGAGTAATTAGAGTAAAAGACTAAACTATGGTTGCAAAGATTATTTATAAGAGGTTATGGTGCATCTGACTAATATCCATTTAAAAAATCAGATAACCAAGAATTCTGGTGAAGGTGAATATACATCAACAAGAAATCTAGTACTATTTACATTAGAAGGTAATAAAGGAAAAGAGATGAACCTTTTATTAGAAGTTAACGAATGTAAACTTAAATATTGTGCAATCCATCTGTTAAGAAGCTGTACCAAAAATAAAAAGAATGAATTATTTCTTCAATCTAGCATTATAGATATTCACAGGCTTAGTTAGAGCCAAGGTTTTTCTGGTTTCCATTACCAGACGTATTATATGGATAGCAAAATATAGCGAAAAGAAACGAAATTGATCAGTATGTCATACAAATAACTTGTAAATTACATGTTCTTTCTGAGAATTGTGTTGTTCCTTTTCAGAGCAACATTTGTAATAATTAAAAGGCGGAAACCCATTTGTGTTTTCCATTTTGTTGGAAGGTAATTTGAATCTGTACCTAAATAGGTTTGAAAAATATAAGAGAGTTGTTACGTTACATAATTGTAAGCGTTTTCTTTGTTGTAAATTTATCACAAATATATAAAATTTTGATGCCGATTATTTTTCTTTCGTAAATATAATAAAAACATGAAAACGATAAAAAATAAATAGAGTTTTACCATGCACCTTTATTTTTATTACCATTAGTAGTATTACTAGCTAATCTACAACCTTAGATAGGGAAGTAGGATGTTCTAACCCCAAGGGCTCCGGCAGGGAAAATACCCCTTTAAAGAAAGAAAATAAGGAAATAAATAGAGTACAAGTGAAATAATGAACGATTAGAATGAAATATTTCGAGACCAGTAGCTATAAACAATAGAAACTTCAGAAGCTAGAGGAAAGGATATAAAATAGAAAAGTTTGTGCCCAAGTGTACTCTAAAGCAAGAGAACTCTACCCTAGGACGGTGTAAGGCCATAGTAGCGAGGCTATGGCGCTATCCAAGACTAGAGAAGAATGGTTTGATTTTGGAGTGTCCTTCTCCTAGAAAAGCTGCATAACCATAGCTAATGTATCTCTCCTACCCTTACCAAGAGAATAGTAGCCACTGAACGATTACAGAGCAGTAATGAACCCCACAAGAAAAGAAGAATTGTGTGGTAATCTCAGTGTCGTCTAGTGTATGAGGACAGGAGAATGTGCAAAGAATGGGGCAGACTATTCAGTGTATGAGTAGGCAAAGGAAAACTGAGCTGTAACCTGAGAGAAGGATTCTCAAGATAATTAAGATGAAATGAAGTTGTTGCAATAAAAGGGGTACGGCCCCCTTGCTTAATCCATATTCACAACGGGATTATCGCAAGCGTTTTCTTTCCTTCCTCTGAGCTCTGTGACGTAACATTTTGTCTATTTCTAGGCTGCTAAAAGGTACAATTGTTTGTGGGTTAAATGGAAGACTGAAAAAGAGATAAGATGTAAACATACCCGAACACATACACAAGCACACACATACACACACAAAAATGGAATCCTCTGTCAATGCAGATAGCAAAGTAAGATGAGAGAACAATGTATATATATATATATATATATATATATATATATATATATATATATATATATATATATATATATATATATATATTTATATATACAATATATATATATTATATATATATATATATATATATATATATATATATATATATATATATATATATATATATATATATATATATATACCATCAAATTCTTTAAGTCTTCCGAAATCAAAAGTAAGTATTGGTCATTTTAGAATATTGTGGTGTCTGATATGGCAACAACACTAACTAGAAAACGCCAGACTGGGGTTCGAATCCCGTTTCAACTCGTTAGTTTCTTTGGTCCCTGTAACCTCACAATCTTTGCGAGCAAAGGATATGGGGATTTGGAGCAGCTTGTATGTCTATCTGCCGAGTCATTAACAACCATTGCTTGGCCTTCCTTCATCCTATCTTAGGTGGAGAAGAGGTTTGGGCGCTGATCATATCTAAATATGGTCAATCTCTAGTTAATTGTCCTGCTTAATAGGGAAATATCACTGTCCTATGCTGCTGTCATTCATGAATGGACTTTAAACTTTTAATCTAGAGGATTGTGATTTTTTTTTTCTCTCCAGGAGTTTGATTCTACCAATAAATAAAGCATGTTCACTATAGAAAAAACTTCTTGTAACAACTCATGAAGATAAATGGTGAAATACCCTCCGCTACACACTGTCCAAAGAAAAATTTAATTCTTCTCATTTTATCATGTGCTTTACCTGAAGAAGCAAAGCTATCAGAGGCTTAATATGCCTTTCAGATTAGGTAAGATTTTCTTTTATTCGACCTTGATACTTATGGAGGTTTAGACCTACATAAAATTTTTGCTTTGTATATTGCAAAGAAAGTTCTTTTTGTGGCTCCTAGGTTGTCTGTTGACTACAATGGTTCCCTCTCATACTTCGAGAATTCACTTTGCAACTCCATTAGATGCATGTGGAAGACCAAATCCTTGTCAATTACAATTCAGTTTCTATAACTTCCGTGTCATCTAAGTTTTTAATGTATTAGCAAACCGTCTGAATATAATCTATCTGTTCATTTGTTCGTAGGTTGAGTGTTTAATGAACTTGTGATTCTGATACTCTTCATACAATAAGAAGTCAAGAAAAGTAAATCCTTGATCCTGGTCACATGTAACAGTATGGCACTCCTGGCTTTATCATTTGTTTTGTCATATATATATATATATATATATATATATATATATATATATATATATATATATATGTATGTATATATATATATATATATATATATATATATATATATATATATATATATATATATATATGTGTGTGTGTGTGTGTGTGTGTGTGTCTGTGTGTGTGTGTACTCTCTCTCTCTCTCTCTCTCTCTCTCTCTCTCTCTCTCTCTCTCTCTCTCTCTCTCTCTCAGATTAGATAGCATGTTTTTTTTTCTTGTGCATTACCCTGTACCAACCGTGTTTCACACAATAGTACATAATTCCTTTTGTATATATTATGCTTGTATCTTCGCTCTCCCCTCGCACTAAAACGAACATGAAAATTCATGTCTGGTTTTTCCTCTGTAATATTGTCTGTCTTGTGAACTTGTTATGTCCTGTTGCCATGAGGTTTTGTATATAAGGAGAATGTTCTACAAAGGCCGGTTGGAAACGACTGAGTTATATTATTGTAGAACATTCTCCTTATATACAAAACCTCAAGGCAACAGGACATAACAAGTTCAAAAGACAGACAATATTACAGAGGAAAAACCAGACATGAATTTTCATGTTCGTTTTAGTGCGAGGGAAGAGCGAAGATACAAGCATAATATATTCAAAAGGAATTATGTACAATTGTGTGAAACACGGTTGGTATATTGCGACACGTTGGTTGTCCCTGCCGAATTTTTTCCTTTTACAACCTCCTCCGACGATCTCCAGCGCATACGTCAGGTCGTGGGAGAATTTACTCCGTGCCGCCAGACTTACAAGCCCCCAGCGAAGCATCACATACCAACGGACTTGCACTCTACAACGCACGTCTTCCTGCGCAACGACACCAGCAAGCCACCACTAACGCCCCCTTACAAAGGCCCTTTCCTTGTGATCCGACGTAGTCCGAAAGCATTCCTCCTAAACATTCGGGGCAAAGAAGACTGGGTCTCCATTGATCGTCTAAAACCTGCTTATCTTCTGCCAGATGACCCGCCTACAGTTCGCCTCTCCAGATCAGGGCGCCCTATTTAACATGTACAGTATGTCATTTTTAGGGGGGGAGCCATGTACCAACCGTGTTTCACACAATTGTACATAATTCCTATTTTTATATATTATGCATGTATCTTCGCTCTTCCCTCGCACTAAAACGAACATGAAAATTCATGTCTGGTTTTTCCTCTGTAATATTGTTTGTCTTGTGAACTTGTTATGTCCTGTTGCCTTGAGGTTTTGTATATAAGGAGAATGTTCTACAATAATATAACTCAGTCGTTTCCAGCCTGCCTTTGAGTTCAAAACCTTACTCGGCGCCGTCACAACCCTCTTCAAGGGAGTTATTTTGCTGCGTATCTCTCTTCATATATATATATATATATATATATATATATATATATATATATATATATATATATATATATATATATATATATATATATTTATCATTATACATACACATATATATATATATATATATATATATATATATATATATATATATATATATAAGTATATATATATATATATATATATATATATATATATATATATATATATATATATATATATATATATATATATATATATATAACCGAATTTTGGATACAAAGTTCAAGTCCGGTGGTACTGGGCGTTTGGTCTTTTTAATTATAATATTAATGAGTATGTGTTATATTCTTGTTCAAACTGTATTGTGAAATATGTCAGCAGTCTAACAAAAATCTAATGCATCCTTTTTGGTATAACAAATTTTTGTAAAATTTGGCAATAATATTCTGTGTAGGCCATTGTATTAGTTAAAAGTACTATCCATAAAAAAAAATTCAATATGTCGGCCATTTTTCCAGGTGGCTGCCAGACACGTACATATTTTGTGGCTTTCTTTAAAATCCAAAGTGCATATTGTCATATGAACCTGAAATCTGGCAATAATGTTCTTTGTAGGTCATGTTTTCAGTTGAAAGTGCTACCAGAATAAAACAATACACTTGGTGATATTCAATGTAATTTACATCTGGAAATAGTCAATGGTTTTCATACGGAGATAGAAACCTTAAATGCAATATACACCTTGTAAAATAGACCACAATGCAGTTTTACAACCACCCAACAACCCCATTTTGTAATTGTGCTTACATGTGCCCATAAAATAGACTTCTATTGCCAGAAGGGCAATGAAGATGAGTCCTCATTGCTAACAAAATATCCCAAAATGGCTTACAAACCACACAGTGTCTGGCAGACATGCATCCATCCTAGCCTTTCCGAGCCTGCAGTGGTGATTTTGCAGATAGAAGTGGTGCGAAAGACGGGTGTCTGGCACGCCAAATCCAGTTACTCTCGGCAGAAGAAACTTAGTAAGTGCACTACCTGGAAGGTGACGTGGAGGACGAGTAATGGCCCTTGCTGGAACAGGATTATGAGGACAACGAGTAATGGCAAATCTTCTGGCAGTTCATAGGGCGTAGGAAGAAAGTGTATCTGTCTCAATACCAGGGCACACTGATGACAGACACTGCTGTGAAACTCAGCATTGGGTTCAGTATCAGCTAAATATTGAGTTAGTATCCCAAATGCTATCTAATATGCCTCTAAAATAATAGATAGATATGCCTGAATTGACAAGTAGTGTCAATGCAGAAGAGCAGAGCCAAGGATACAAAGGGTTTTCAAGTTAGGAGTAGGGCAGTGGCAGGACCATAGTTGTATCCCATACGTCCAAGTGAGCAAAAGGGAATAAAAGGAATAACCCTTGGCCTTAACTGTCAAATGATGGATATCAATTCCATACCTACATGTAGAACTGACTGGATTAAATGCTACATTTTGCAAAGAGGGAGAAAATAATTAAATTCTCATATTTCCTTTAGGTTACTTCCAAAGAACCCAAGATTATGATTGGTACAGTAATATTGCGAGAAATATACCATTGTTTCATGCCAACAATGATATGCTGATAACAATAAACACATTAAGGCTGGGTGAAGGTGTGGCGGGATGTTGCAACAACAACCCCCACACCCTGAATCACTCCACCAGACAATTGTCTCTGCAACACAAACTTTCCCCTTACTTTATGATAAACTGGACTCTTAGACAAAAGGACAAACAAAACAAAACATGACCTTAATACTATATTTCTTACAAAATAAAATAATTTATACAAAAAACCCTTCCAAAATCAATTAAACCCTCAAAATCAATAAAGCACTAACAAAACTTAAACACTAAACATACAAAAAAGCGTTACATCATTCAAATAAACCAAAATAAAACCCTAAAAAAACTTAAAACTACCAGCACACCAAAACCAATATTTGTATGTTTATATATTTATAAGGACAGACACTCGTCCAAATGCGCCAAACAGTCTTAATTTACGGCACACTGACACAGCTCGGTGGCAAAACGGTAACCTTCCCACTACCCAAAGCACTTTTATTAAGTGGTGAGTGGAGCAATCTATGGTGGTTAATGCATCGTCATCGTCATCATCATCATCATCATCATTCAGAGAAAATTCTTTCAAACAGGCAAAGTCGTCACCGATTGTATCAAACTTCAAAATAGCAGTCAGTTCCAAATCCTTATCACAAGCCAAGTCATTACCAATCAATTCCACAGTCAAAGAAAAATCTCTCAAAAAGAAGGAATTATGGCTTTTGAAATATATAATAACTTCCACGCTGGTAAAATCAATTAAATAAGGTAAATCAAACATTCACACACAACCGCCTCTAACAGCAGTCAAATAAAAAAAGCATTCACCCAAGACATTCACCACTGCCGTAACCTAACTAAAAACATAAACAAACAATCTAATTTATACCAACAGTCTTTCTCACAACAAACAATCGATATACTAACTACTCTCTCTCTCTCTCTCTCTCTCTCTCTCTCTCTCTCTCTCTCTCTCTCTCTCTCTCTCTCTCTCTCTCTCTCTCTCTCTCTCCCAGGATTTGGCAAAAAACAAAAAATAAAACAAAAATTAATCCTCCACATTCCTCCCCCCTTACTTTGCCAAATCCTACTACATTCTCACACAACCACTTACATTATTTTTTTTCATATCCCAGTCGAAGGCGGGAACAGGACCTCTACTCCGAGTAACTGGGCCTCCATATACTCTCTCATTCACTTCTTCCTTATCAAAATCATTCGCTACATTAACACTATTCCTATCTAAATCCCTATCATCTAACATATCATGTACAATCATATTTACCTCGTTTTCATCTAGCCCTAAAATCTCACTTATTTCCGTCAGTAATTCATCCATTTCATCCAAACCATTTTCTACTTTAATAAAAGATTCATTCATACTACTTATCATTCTCCTATCTCTCACTCTCGCATTCGTCATACTTTCTTTTACATCATCTAATGAAAAACCACACACACTATAGGTATCATTTATACTCAGCCATGATTCATCTGTATTAATACATTTATCTTCCACAGTCACTTGTACATTTACACTCTTGTCATACTTATTACTATTCTCATTTTTACTTATAAAATTTCACCTTCTTTCATCCTTACTTAAAGCTCTCGTATACTTCCTTTTCATATATTCAACTAACACCAACTGTTTACCTTCTAGACCTAATTCCTCATACATACTAGGTTCACACTTGTTCCTTTTCAAACATTTACTCATCCCATTCTCTTGGATATACTCAGGTACCTCTTTCCATTTACACAACTGGTTGTGGTGTGCCCTAACTCTTTCTACACTACCATCCAAACACAACTTACCCAAAACATAACTTAATCCACTGGAACCAGCTTCTAACACCTCATATGGACCTTCAAACTTATCACGCACCTTATTTACATTCATTCTACCCTTTTCAATTACTTCTTTAATCACTCTCTCGCCAACTTTAAAGCTTTCAAACCTTTCATTTACTTTCCTCCACACATCTCTATCATCCTCCGACACACCCAACCTCGGGCTTACTATCTTTTCAAAATTTAACACAAACTTACATGGAGACATACCCGTACTCTTATGCACTGTTGCATTATAAGCCCACAACGCTCTACCAACATACAAATCCCAATCATTATCACATGTACTCCTCATTCGCAAAATTTCAGTTAATGTTCTTACAGCCCTTTTAGCCAACCCATTCGCACTTGGCATATAAGGAGTCGAATACACATGTTCAATACCCCATTCTCTTAACATCTGCTCAAACTCCCATCCAACAAACTCAGGGCCATTATCACTTAACATTCTCACAGGCTTACACTCACACATCGGCAACATCACTTGACCAACCGTTCTTGCAACAGTCTCACTCCGTTTATCCTTAATGGGTACAGCATACGTAAATTTACTCATGTGATCAACCATAACAATCATTCCCACATGTCTTCTTGCAGTTACAGGCAATGAAACACAATCAATCACAAACATCTCAAATGGTTCTTTCATACGTAATCTCAAAACAGGCGGATTAGCATTCACTCTCTGATACTTCCCTTTCTGGCAATTTTCACACGTAGTTGCTACATCCTTACATATCTGACTCAACCCAGGTGTAAACAATCTCTCACGCATGCATTTCCACAATTTATTCTTACCCATATGCCCTTATCTGTCATGCACTAACATACACATTCTTACAGCTGCATGCATCGGAAACACAAGAACATATATATCTTCAACCATTCCTTTATATACAAAATAAACAATATTCTTACACACAATAAGTCTCTTACTTACTTTCTTATACACCTCTAAATCATACGGCCATTGTTCTACCTCAATACTATTTAACATACATTCCCGTAACCTTTTAATTTCCACACATTCATCTTGCTTTTTTTCCACCTCCTCTTTAGTCAGTAGATCATCCTCACTCATCGTAATATCAACCATGCCAACAAAATTTGCCATAAATACACTATTATCTTCTATCACAACTACTTCACATCCATTCTTCAGAAGCAAACCACTACCAATATCAACTGATATATCATGCAATCTTAAAAAATAAATTCTTATGAAAAAAAACTAGGCATCTCATTCTCTCCCATTACAATGAAATTATGTTCCACCTCCATACTTCCCAGTTTTACTTTCAAACGCACTTCTTCCCAAACTAGCAAACTTCCTTTACCTATCCTATGAATTCTCACACTCGTACATTGCCTTTTCACTTCCTAATTGTACCGCTCTATTTCCTTGATAACAGACATATTCACTAATGACACTTGCGCCCCTGTATCAATTAAACTACAGTATTCATTCCCATTAATACCCTCATACGTCATCATTCTTCCTTTTACACCATGCATACAAATGTTTACTCTCCTATCAATAGGGTCATTCTTGTCACACCTATGTTCATCTTCGCTATCTTCCATGCTCATACCACTCAGATTCAAGTCACTCGGGCAATCCTCCTTCTCACTCAACAACTTGCAACATCTTTCATTACATTGTAACCTCAATATATACTACCTTTCAGTCTCCTTATTTGCTCGGTACTGCATCGGACGATTCCGTCCAAAATACAAATAAACAGTAACACCATACAACATACTTACTACCAACAATACTTTTGATAACAATTCACCCTCAAGCACACTATCCTCCTCTTTATATGCCATTTCTTTCGATACTTCATTCCTAACACTCATTCTAAGCTCATCTACACTAGCAGGTATATCCCTATTCAAACCCTTCAATTTCAACTTATTCAACCCACACAAAATACATTTATACACCATGTCATCCCCTTCAAAACTTTGTACCACCACTAAATCTTCCGGCAACCTTTCAAAATTACTGTCATTCTCGTTACTATCTTCCATCTTACCATGCATTCTTGACATCGCATCTGCTATCACGTTCTTACTCCCAGGTACATATTTTAGCTTAAAGTCAAACTCATTCAAATCTTCTATTGTCCTCGCAACCCTAGCATTCACAGACTCTTTCCTAATCATGTACACTAGGGGCTGATGGTCAGTACGCACAATAAATTTCACACCAAACAAAAATACCTTCAACGCTTTCACGCAAAACCGTATCGCAGCCAACTCCCTTTCAATCGTGGAATACTTTCTCTCAGCCTTATTAAATGCTTTACCTACATACGGTAACACTCTCAACTGTTCATCTCCATTTATTCTTTGCATTTGAACCAAGCAACCACCCATACTAATCCCACTAGCATCCGTATATAACTCTAGTATACTCGCATGATCACTATAGTTGGGATAGGCCAAAGTGACGTCTCTCGCAGCCTCTTCTTTCAACTTTTCAAATGCTTCAATCATAAGCTCATCCCATTTCAGTCTCGTATTATTTCTCTTACCTGTCCACTCATTCAAAGGTTTCCCTATTCCCGGACAATCTCTGACAAACTTCCGACCAAATTCAATCAACCCAAGAAAACCTTTCAACTCACGCACCGTACTAGGACATGGAAATTCTCTCACCTTACTCACAAACTTATCTCTCTTCCTTATACCCAATTCACTCACCAACAGCCCAAGAAATTCCACCTCACCGGCCAACCATGTACACTTTTCAAGCTTAACTTTCACACCAACTTCTATCAAACGTTCTAATACTGCTTTAAGCAACTGAATGTGTTCCTCAACAGTCTCACTAGCAATCAAAATATCATCTATAAAAACAGTCCTCTTCTGTCGATCAAACCCAGCCAAAACTACATTCATCACCCTCTGGAAGGCAGCAGGTGCATTAGCAAGGCCAAAACTTAATCTTCTAAACTGATAATGGCAATTACTACTTAAAAAGGCTGTAATGGGCCTGCTCCCCTCTGCCAGAGGCATCTGGTAATAGCCCCTAACTAAATCTAACTTTGTAAAAACTTTCATACCATGCATCTTATACACACAGTCAGACGCTATATTCATCGGGAAACGTTCTTTAACAGTTACTTCATTCTCCTTCCTATAATCAATACACATACGTAAACTTCCATCCGGCTTTCTTACAGGTAAAATAGGGCTATTCCAGGCACTCTAACTCCTTTCTATTACACCCATTTGCTCTAACTCCTGGCACTGCTTTTCTATTGCTCTGGCAATAGGCGGAGAAAAATGTCGGGGACGCTGATATATGGGGGTATCCTTACTAAGAACTATCTTAAATTCAGGCAGCTTGGTCCCCCCACAATCCTCGTAACCACGACTCAAAACTCTCCGTCTATCCCATAACATCCTATACAATTGTTCCCTCTCTCCCTCACTTATATTCTCATCTACATTAATTCTTTCTTTCAAACTTTCACAGTCCCAATCGTCATCCTGCTTTATCTTACCCATCAAAACATGTCTCAATTTAACATACCTTTCATCCTCTACATTGACCATCGTATACATACATCCCATGCAATCACCCTCACGTATACCCCGTATTCTCTTCCTCCTTACAGTCGGCAATAAGCTCACATATACCTCCGGCTCCTGCAAATTCAAATTCCTTCAAACAGGCAAAGTCGTTACCGATTGTATCCAACTTCAAAAGAGAAGTCAGTTCCAAATCCTTATCACAAGCCAAGTCATTACCAATCAATTCCACATTCAAAGAAAAATCTCTCAAAAAGAAGGAATTATGGCTTTTGAAATATATAATAACTTCCACGCTGGTAAAATCAATTAAATAAGGTAAATCAAGCATTCACACACAACCGCCTCTAACAGCAGTCAAATCAAAAAAGCATTCACCCAAGACATTCACCACTGTCGTAACCTAACTAAAAACATAAACAAACAATCTAATTTATACCAATAGTCTTTCTCACAACAAACAATGGATACACTAACTACCTCTCTCTCTCTCTCTCTCTCTCTCTCTCTCTCTCTCTCTCTCTCTCTCTCTCTCTCTCTCTCTCTCTCTCTCTCTCTCAGGATTTGGCAAAAAACAAAAAATAAAACAAAAATTAATCCTCCACAAAGGAGATAGTATAAAAGCCACTCCTATATGAAAACGGGCTAAATATAAAAACAGTTGTCAACCCATGTTCAACAACTCCAAGCTGTAAAGAGCAAAAAATGGGAATCAAAATATTTCTGGCACCTCCGATCTGGCTGATAAACCTCAAACAATAAGGTGATATTCCCAACCAATCTGTACGAATGACAGCAAAACTGTATGCCCATCTCAATCAATGTGCCAGAACTTTGAATGATGGGAAGCTACTGGCAAAGTTTAGTGCTGGAGACGCTGTAGCTCTGGAGGTTAAGTACCATACTCGTTGCCACACAAATCTGTATAATCAAGAAAGAGCCTGCCTCAATTCACTGGAGAAAGCAGAGAGTTGTGACCCCGCCAAATATTTATATTCAGTAACATTTTCTGAGCTTTTAATCTACATCATGGAAAGCAGGGTTTCCAACACTTAAGAAACACCATTTATATTCTGGCTGACAAAACTAGTTTTCCTCTACAAGCTTCGCTTAAACCAGTGTGGAGCTACTTTGCCAACGTTCCATTCAATCCGGATGAAGGAAAAGCTCATTGTCAGGATTCCTGAATTTGAAGCCCATAAGAAGGGATGGGATATAATTTTTGCCTTCAAAGAAGACATAAGAGCTACACTCCATTATGCTAGCTCATACAGCGACACTATCATTCTGTCTAAGGCTGCTGATATCCTAAGAAAGGAAATGCTCAAATACAAGACCAAGTTTGGCAAGGAGAATGATGACTTCGCTGTAGAGACTATTCCATGTGCTCTGATTGAGTATGTGTGCAGCATTGGGGATGGTATAGATATTAATTCACATCTGGCTAATGAAACAGCAAAGTCAAACCTGGTAATTGCTCAGCTTCTCCAGTACAACAGCTATTCAAAACCAAAATAGGGATCAGAAACCAAAAGGCTTTCGAAAGACCGTGAGACATCTTTTGTCTTGTATGTTGGAGTGAAGGTGTATGCCAAGACATGATAGAGAGCTGATTGATAAGCTTCATTAGAATGGGTTACGCGCATCATATGAAAGGGTGTTGAAGATATTCGGCAAACTAAGTGAAACGGTAATCAAGCAGTATGTCGTAGATGTTTTCTCGCCCACTGATGCTGCAAAAGGGGCTGTTCACTACTGTTGCTGTAGATAATATTGACCATTATCCTACCGCCACCATAGAAATTACCTCATTTCCTGGTAAAAGTACATTAATTATCCAGCATCTGAGTAAGGATAACAGAGGAGAAGAGAGGGTTTCTATGGAAATAACAGATAGTAAAGTGATATAAGTTCCTGAGCTTCCAGAACATTAAAGGAACATCACAACCCAATACTGACTAGAGTAGATGAAGTATCACTGCCTAACCCCAGTCTTTTCCAAAGAAACATACGAATCGAGTATGAATGATTGGAAAAAGTTCAAGATGTCACAGAGTTAGATGAAATATCCAATAACATGGCCGGTGCACCATGCAAGCCAGAAGATGACTGACAAATGTGAAACAAGCATCACCTCCTTGTCTTTTCTCAGAGATCAAGCTGACAGTGTTGTCAAAATAAAGCATGCCATGAAGAAAATAATAAAAGGTGTGGCAATCCTGAACCCGAGACAAACTCTAGTCTTTGCAGCAGATCAGCCACTTTATGCCCTAGCAAAACAAATCCAGTGGTACTGACCAAAGGAATATGGCGAGGACAAGGTTTTGGTCATGTTTGGTGGGCTTCACATTGAGATAACCACCCTGAAGTCTTTTGGGTCGATGCTTGGAGACAATAGATGGACAAGCTCACTTGTTGAAGCTGATGTAACCTCTGCCGATAGTTTAGATTCCTTGTTGTCAGCAACCAATGCTACCAGAACGCACAGTTTGCTCCGGTGTATCGGTTTCAAATTACCCCCTCCAAATATTACCCCCCCAGTAGTTTGAAACCAGTTTCAGGCTACAGGGGGGTAACTTGAAACCGGCTTCAAGCTACCCCCGGGGGTAATTTGAAGCCGGTTCAAGCTACCCCTTTGTTTCAAACTACCTCCCTTGTTTTTGCATAGTATGTCATCATTTATGAATATTAATCAAATGCTTATGATCAGTGTCAACACAAAATTTTTAGGTTACATATCTATACATGTACGGTTTCCTCTATTTGTAGAATTTATTGATGTCATATATTCATCCGTTAATTGTCTTAGTTTTTCTTTGCGATTATTATACTCGCACAGTGATAAAAGCACGGTCAATACGGCCATCCTTTATGTTTTTTTTTTTTTTTTTTTTTTTTTCAAAACGAACTCAAGACATTCAGTGAGTAAATTTGCATGATACATAATACTAGTGCACATAAGTCTAGCGTTCTTCAATTCATCGGGATGGCCACAGAGGACTATAGTTGCATTAACCATTTCTCGTCCTTGGGCCGCTAATCAAACCGCTTTTTTTTATCTGATTTTCTTGTACGCGGTAGTAAGCCTTGGATCTCTGGTGTGTTGGGATGTATATAAACCCAGGTTAACCCGATCACAGCATCACTTGTTCAAAAAGTCATCAGTATGGCTGCTGAACAGAAATCAGACAACCTCGATATCATCCATGACTACGTAGTGGACACCAAATACCCAAAATGAGCTTCGGAAAATGAAAAAGCCAATCTTGGAAGACTATACTCTGCTAAATTTACGAAGGTCAATGTGTATCTAAATACAAAAAGACACGGTGCCATATTTTCGGCTTCGTAGCATACTTTCTCACGTCACTAAATCATTATAGTAATCTCCTTTGGGAGATCCACCTATTAAAAAAAATTCTCTGTAGGCCACAGCCAAAACGTTTCTTTGTTTTCTTTTGTCATATTGTCTCTTACAATATTCATTCTATTATTTTTGTTGGCATATCAACATGCTCATTATATTTTCTTGTTATCAATTTGCTTTAAACATTTCCTTAATGAAACAATACCCATTTGCCTTCTTGTTATTTTTGTATTCTAACTTTATATCTTTCCTGTAATTCTTTCTCCTTATTAGTTTCCCTTCCCAGTAGGGTTGCACCTTGGCTAATAATAATAATAACAACAACAACAATAATAAAAATAATAATAATAATAATAATAATAATAATAATAATAATAATAATAATAATAATTATCGTATCCCTACTGTGGCTCTGTATGGGGATCAATGACCTTACATTCTTGCTGACGAAAAGTTTATGGTGCTATTTGTGTCTGCCTTGAATGGCTATAATCTTTGAAGCATCTCTGTTACAGCGTTTGTAATTCTCTCTCTCTCTCTCTCTCTCTCTCTCTCTCTCTCTCTCTCTCTCTCTCTCTCTCTCTCTCTCTCTCTCTCTCTCTCTCTCCTACATCTGGGTGTGCAGCACAAGCAGCAAGCTACTTTCGTCGCAGGTGGTTCCTGCCATTATCTTTCCGCAAGGCAAGGAGGTTTAATAAGGGATACTTTTTGACGAAAGCCGATTGATGAATGTCCATCGCTGACCTGAGAAACTCTATAGAAAAAAATGGAAATTTTGTGTATCGTTTCTTTATTGTACGACTGAATAATGTTAAAAAACGATAACAAGTTGAAGTTGAGTTTTTATAGAATTAAAGTTCAAGTAATGGCATTAATTATAACTATAAAATTGCTACCCTTTCTCTTTATTTTCGAAACACAATGTCGGAAATATGGCATGTGTGTTTTTGTTTTTAAGTACATCTCAAACTTCTTCGTAAATTTGAAAGAGTATTGCAACACTTTTGTGTCAATTTCTACACGCATATTGCCGTGTGAAGCTCATGCACCTGAAGCACATGAATGGCATCTTTTTGAGATGATAAAAGAAACCAATTATTTTTTTTAAATACGAAAATAAACTTTATTCTCTACTAATGCGAAGTCGGCAATAAGTGCATGATGCTTATGTGTACTGTTATATAGATTATTTTCTATTTCGATAAGGGGGTAACTTGAAAACAGGGTGGGTATCTTGAAACCGGTTTCAAACTACCTCCTGGGGGTAGCTTGAATCCTTTACACCGGTGCATGAAGAAGGCCTAAAGTTTATACATTGATGAACATTCTGATGATGATCAGGACTACAGCTTAGACGAATGATGTGATATCCGGAAAATTGAGCCCCACAGAGTTTGGGGTCTGGTTCAGGATTCTGAAGATGGAGTTGACAATATTCACTCTATTGCGGGCATTCAGATAGGAAAATTTCAGCCTGTACCAGGAAGCAATGACAGAATCGGTACCATACTTATTTGCAAATAACAATCAAATTAGACACGCCAATTGCTAATACAGTTCATCGGAGAAGCAATGCCCAGAGGTCACTAGAGAATTTCATAAAAGTCATCATACATATTCCTGTCAAATTCAGGAATCTATTCTTAAAATTAAAATAAATCTATCTCAACCATGATAGCTGAATTAGGAGCTTGCAACATGCTGTTATTTAAGATGAATATATATCACTAACACTCGGGATTTTAATCAATGTGAATATCAACCACATTGGCCTTTAATACTAAATTCTACTTTAGGAATATATATCCACTGAAATTCATTTATGGTTATAGCTTCTAGCTAGGCAGAGATTCGAACCAGTGCCACTCAGCCGAATACAATGCCTGCGAGGCATGGTTTAGGCTGAGCGGCACGAGTTCAAATCTCTGCCCACCCAGGCTCTATTACTATAAATAAATTCCAAGGGATATATATTCCAAAGGTAGAATTCGGTATTAAGTGCCATAGTGGTTGATATTTACAAAGATTAAAATCCTAATTTTTACTGATATATATTCATCTTAAATATCCGCGTGTTGCGAAGTCTCAATACTACTATCATGGTGGATATGGGTTTATTTCAAGTCTAAGAACAGATTCCTGAATTCGACAGGAATATGTGAGTGACTTTTAATAGAATTATATCACTCTTGATAGCTCAGTTGGTAGAGTCTTCGCAGGCATGGTTTTGGCTGAGTGGTACGAGTTGGAATCTCTGCCCAGCCATAAGCTATTACCATATATGAATTTCAGTGGATATATACTCCCAAGGTAGAACTTGGTAATAAATGCCATTGTAGTTGATATTTACATTGACTAAAATCACGAGAGTTAGTGATATATATGAAGCTTAAGAAACCACATGTTTCAAATTCCCAATTCAACTACCATAGTGGAGATGGATTCATTTCAACTCTAAGAATAGATTCCTGAACTCTACAGGAATATGTATGGTGACTTGTAATAAACTTATATCTCTCTTAATAGCTCAGTTAGTAGAGTCCTCGCAGGCATGGTTTCGGCTGAGTGGCACAAATTTGAATCTCTGCCTAGTCAGAAACTATTACCATAAATGAAATCCAGGGAATATATATTCTCAAGGTAGAATTCGGTATTAAATGCCAATGATGTTGATATTTATATTGATTAAAATCACGAATGTTAGTGATACACACACACATACACACACACACACACACACACACACACACATATATATATATATATATATATATATATATATATATATATATATATATATATATATATATATATATATATATATATATATTATATATATATATATATATATATATATATATATATATATATATATATATATATATATATATATATATATATATATATTATTATTATTATTATAATTATCATTATTATTATTATTTCTTGCTAAGCTACAACCCTATTTGGAAAAGCAGGATGCTATAAGCCCAGAGGCTCCAACAAAGAATAAAGCCAAGTGAGGAAAGGAAACAAGGAAAAAGAAAATATTTTAAGAAGAGTAACAAAAATAAATATCGCCTATATAAACTATCAACACTTTAACGCAACAAGAGGAACAGACGTAAGACAGAATAGTGTGCCCGAGTGTACCCTCAAGCAAGAAAACTCTATCCCAAGAAAGTGGAAGACCATTGTACAGAGACTATGGCACTACCGACGACTAGAGAATAATGGTTTGATTTTGGGGTGTCGTTCTCCTAGAAGAGCTGTTTACCATAGCTAAAGAGTCTCTTCTACCCTTTCCGATAGGAAAGTAGCCAATGAATAACTACAGTGCATTAGCTAACCACTTCAGGGATGAAGAATTGTTTGGTAATCTCGGTGTTGTCTGGATTGCTTTATGAATGTTCATATATGGTTGAAAAAATAGGACAATTTAAGAATTATTCTAAATATAATCCGCATGTTAGGATGAAAACCGTTATTAACGAAATATGTAAAAATTCTCTCTTGCGAAATAGCCAACATAAAAAGAGCAAATTATATCTCATCAAAAAGGAAATTTAAGGAAAGTTTACGTTTTTCTGGACTTTCTTATTTTCATGTAACTTCAACTCATTTTTTAACAGTGCAGTACCTTCCCATGATTTAGCTTAAATACAAGTATGTTACATAAAGGAAATGTAACCTCACACATAAGAGAAAATGTATTGATTAGAATATTTTTTTTTATTCTATATAAAATGTATAAAAATTCCATATTTTCTTTTGTACTCTATAATGTGCGATAGCCAGGTAGTTGGGATTAATTCATAAGTTATTATGTCATTTAAAAATCAGTATATAGTAGCTGAACATAGCTACAAATAAGATTTTTCGTTATATATATATATATATATATATATATATATATATATATATATATATATATATATATATATATATATATATATATATATATATATATATATACAGTGTATATATATATATATATATATATATATATATATATATATATATATATATATATATATATATATATATATATATATATATATATATATATATATATACAGTACATACATCTTTTTTTCACATGTTTCCCCTTTAGATTTTTGGATATATTACAAAAATGTATGATTTTACCAGCGTTAGAAATGCCACCTATTTAGTATTTTAGAAACTGCATACACAAATCAAAGAAATCTTTTTCTATGCAAACTGTTGGTGGAAGATGGGTGCAATGCCTCCAAAAATACGAATCTACAAATAAAGTCTTATATAGTTACTGTAGTACTTGGTAGGTTATTTAAAACTTTATTAATACGGAACTGTAAATTTATTTAATGACGCCAAAGTGACCATAAAGGTCGGTACATATTCCTCTAAATCATAAAATAGTAAATAATTTGAGAAATTTAAATATTTTAGTAGTGCCTGCAATAAAGAGTTATAGTGAATTCTCAAAACAAAGGAAAAAATAATAATCCACTCGTATTTCTAAAGACTAGATTTTCAATACGTCATCTATTTTCTTATCATTTATTTATCCTAATTCTCACACGTAGATTTCTGAAGGTATAATCAGTTGAAATATCTCTTTATATAGTTTTGGAAACTGCAAAAATAAAGTTTTAAATTTGAGATAAAAAAGAAATGAACTTCATAATATTAATTTGCAAAATCGAAGAAAACTTAATATACCTTTAGCGTGAACATCAAAGGAAACCATGTACACATTTGTTTGGGAAAAATTGTCATAAGAAACAAGGCCAGGTGAATATGAATAAAGCAGACTAATTTCCCCAACTTTGGCCAGTTAAGAAGGTTACAATTATAATTAGGATAGTAGAACCTTATTATTAAAGACCGGCAATGAACACCAAATTAAAAACAGCAGCTAAGTAATGATCAACATCATAAAAGATAATGTCAGATGTCTCGTGAGTCTTAATGACTAAGGAGAAATAAAGAAAGAAAGGCGACAACTGCTGCATTTTCCCGCTACTTTGAAAGACACTAAATTCTAAACGCCTGCAACATGAAGAAAACCCCCCCCCCCCCACCCACCCAGCCTCTCCTAGACCCCCTGAGTGCCTTCCGGCTGCCACCCCCTTACCAAAAAAAAAAAAAAAAAAAAAGGAAGAAATAAAAAGGGGCTTCGTTTAGCGTCGAGGAGCAATTTCTTATTTGATGCAAAATGGAAGCGCTGCTTTAGATAGAGTTAAGATTTTTGTGGCTGTGGAGCTTATCAAAAAAAATTAGAAACGAACTAAATGATTTGAAAAACTTATTTCAGCCATTACTATAAAATAGTAAAGTTGCAAATAGTACCCAAATATTTGGTCCTTTACTTTTATATCTTTCAAATCAGTCTGTGTTATAGTTAATTTCTCAGAACTTTTGACTTTTGAATGTGATGAGTGACAATCTTTTTCATTTAAAGATAATGTATAAATGTGGTAATAAAATTATAGAACATATAATCTAAGGACCTTTAAACTAGTACAAGAAAGATCATTATGGTATTATCAACAAAATATTATTAACCATAGTACAATATTTGTTAAAGAAAAAATATTGATATAGTATATATAAAGTTAGAATATTCACGATAATCATATACAGTTTGTAATAATCTATTGAACACTGTATTTAGAAACCGGAAACAATTAGCCAAAGAAAATACTTCTGGCTATTCACATAATTTTCATACAAGTGTTGTTTATTATAGATAATTTTCCATAAGACAAAACCTTATGCGGCCAATTACATGCATGATGGACCACCGGGCTAAAACACCAAGGTCTTATCAAAGGCTCTGCCTGACGTAATTTCCACCATAAATACAAACCAACGATTTATCTTCATATTAGCGAACAACGTATACTATAAACAACGATATATATATATATATATATATATATATATATATATATATATATATATATATATATATATATATATATATATATATATATATATATATATATATATATATATATATATATATATATATTATGTTTCTTACCCGGGTTTTATTACTATAGTTTTTTTCAGATTCTCCGTAGTTATCTTTAAGTGAAATGTTTTTCATGTCAAAACAGTTGCTTTGCAATCTTGACGCCTTCTCTAGTGAATACTCACTTTTGCTGTTGGAGTATCAATCTTATGAGCAAATTTGGGATCCAAAACGTGTCTTGAATACCGTCTCTGATTAGCTGGGGGTTTATTGGATAAACCGCTTTTCTGTACATGGAGCTCCCTCAAGGAATTTACATACGATGAATAAATATATGAACACTGTTAATTAATCTTACTAAGTGATAATAAAAAAAAATAGTGCAATTTACTCATTATCGAGTCAAACATAATGTCAAAAATGGAGAAAACAAAATCTATATCCTTAAACATATATATGAATATTATTACAAATATATACACATACAGTATATGAGATAAGTTAATCTATATTATAAATTTGTAAAAATAGATTAATGCATTTGGTTCAAAATAAGGTCAAAGATAATTCAAAGATTGTAAAAAAAGTATGTATAAATACTATCATGTACACACACACACACACACACACACACACACACACACACACACATATATATATATATATATATATATATATATATATATATATATATATCTATATATATATATATGTATATATATATATATATATATATATATATACATATATATATATATAAATATATATATATATACATATATATATATATATATATATATATATATATATATATATATATATATATATATATATATATATATATATATATATAGAGATATATTATATATATATATATATATATATATATATATATATATACATATATTATATCTATATATATATATATATATATATATATATATATATATATATATATATATATATATATATATATATATATATTTATATATATATATATCTATATGTATATATATATATATATATATATATATATATATATATATATATATAAATATATATATATATATATATATATATATATATATATATATATATATATATATATATATATATATATATATATAAACACTAACTTTTGGAAAGTTTATTTGCTAAGCTATCGGGGACAACATTTCCATCATCGGAGCTGAAAAAGTGAATTTAAATTAATAACATTTGGACAGTTTATTTGCTAAGCTTTCGGGAACAACATTTCCCTCATTGGAGCTGGAAAAGTGAATTAAAAAAAACTAACATTTGGACAGTTTATTTGCTAAGCTTTCGGGAACAACATCTCCCATCATTGGAGCTGAAAAAGTGAATTTAAAACACTAATATTTGGATAGTTTATTTGCTAAGCATTTGGGAACCACATTTCCCATCATCTGACCTGAAAAAGTGAATTTAAAAACTAACATTTGGATAGTTTTTTGCTAAACTTTCGGGAACAACATTTCCCATCATCAGAACTGAAAAAGTGAATTTAAAACACTAACATTTGGACAGTTTATTTGCTAAGCTTTCGTGAATAACATCTCCCATCATCGTAGCTGAAAAAGTGAATTGAAAAACTAACATTTAGACAGTTTATTTGCCAAGCTTTTGGAAACAATATTTCCCATCATCGGAGCTGAAAAAGTGAATTTAAAAAACTAACATTTGGACAGTTTATTTGCTAAGCTTTCAGGAACAACATTTCCCATCATCGGATCTGTTAAAAGTGAATCTAGAAAACTAACATTTGGACGGTTTATTTGCTAAGCTTTCGGAGCTGAAAAACAGATTTACAGATTTTGAGCGAAGCGAGAAATCTATTTTTGGGTGAGGTAGCCATGTCGTCCTGGTGGAAGTTCCTTTATAGTAGCTTCCTAGGTTATATTTAACTACTTAAGGTATCCAGAATTCTAACTCCTGGCGCGAATATCCCTGGCTTTCCCCTTTAGGGATATCGCATAATATCAGAGGATGTATTCTTGACACGCCGCATAGCTATCTACACCCCTAATAGCGTTTACGCTTCGAGAGGGGAAAGTGGCAAGAATTGGAGAAGAGCCGTTATTAAGGCACGCTCTACTCCTACTATTGAGTATCTGTATGACGTCATGTCTGGGATCCATCTTGTTATTCCTTGTAGCGTTAGCGAGGTGCTACAGATACAGTACTTCTTTAAGACTTTATAAAAGGAGGGTGGGTCCATCAGGACGACATGGCTACCTCACCCAAAATAGATTTTTTGCTTCGCTCAAAATCGGTTTTTTAGGCTCAGGCCATGTCATCCTGATGGAAGTTTACCAGATCATTAATGTATCTGTGGATTTCCCATTAGTGCCAATAACCGTGAGATAAATTTTCCTTGGTCTTCTAGACCTAGAGACACATGGTGTTACCTTCATACACCACTTCAGCTGATCATGGACTATGTCAGTGCTTCCAGACCCCTACACGGATGAGTCATGGTACACTCTAGAAAAAAACTCGAGGATTGTAAGTTCATATGAACAATCTAGCCAAAAAACATGTATATTGGTCTCATCATATACTTTGTAAAACAGAGTTTGTGTTCTAAAAGCAACAAATGTATGTTTTGACTACTGACACCTCCCCCGTTCTACTTGGTGTGTTGTAAGCAAAGTAGACAGGTTTTCATCTATGTAGGAAAATTGTATAAGTCAGTAATACAATCAGGTATATGAAATCAATCGTAACCAGGGACTGATACCTGATAAAAACACATAGTTATGAGGTTTACTAGCTCTAGAACAGATATTGCATCTGTTCACGATATATTTTCAATATAAGAGGATAAAATGAATTGCTCTGGCACCTTTATTTATTTAGAATTTTTGGGGCGAAGAGACGCAAAATTCAGATATGTATTTATTGATAAACAATAGATGACAAGGTTAAAGTGCATTTTATAATATAATATAAAACAAAAATTGGGAATATAGTGGAAAGCATAATTGAAATGGTAATAACAGAAATATTTGTTTCACCTGAAAAGAAACGTGAAGCCACTTTAAAAGGAAATATTGTAATATATCATGTTTCTTTATTTCTGTCGTTACAGTTTATAAACACTTGCGCAGTTATACCCATTGCACATGTGTAAGTCTTTTATGCTTCTTTCACCTTTATACTTAGAACAGTCCATAGTGTCACTACAGTGATACTTCATTAAACATGTAACTCGGTTGGGAGGGATCATGTACACCCTTCACTAAAAGTCCTGATTAGTGCACTGTTTCTCTCAGTATTCAATCAGCAGGTTTTAGTACACTAACTGCTGCTACCACAAAGTGCTTGATCTCTTGCACTTGCTTCGCGTAATGTTTGAAAAAAAACCCTGGATGACTTCTATCCAGTATACAAGCGAAGACTTTCAAACTTCATATTTTGGAAGAAGTTCAGAGACGAAGCAATTTTTCTCGAATCATGACCTGCGGGTGTGCTGTCTGGATCCGTTCTGCGAATGAAATAGGTGATCTTCGCCCTTAATTGTTTCAAAGACAATGTCGAACCTGAGGGTTCTCCCCTAAAATGCTGTCCTCCCCTAAAGTCTGAAGTTCTATGAAGATAGACCTTTAGGCACTCTACTGGACATAGAGACGCATCTTCCTTCAGAAGGCAGATTCTCCATGGATCCCACCTTTTGGTGGGCAGCTCATTCTTACCGAGAAACGTTGGTTCCGGAAAGAGATTCAGTTCTCCACACTCTGTGAACTGAATGTGGCCCTCATCCCTCGAAAGGGCCACTATTTCGCTAACTCTGGCTCCTGAGACTAGTGCAAATAAGAATATAACTTTTAGGGTCAAATCCTTTAAAGAGCAGTCTTCATTGTTCACGGTTGAGGCTGAATGAAGAACATTATCCAATGACCAAGAAATGTGCCTCGGAGGTGCTGCGGGCCTAAGCTGAGCACAGGCCTTAGGGATCTTATTGAAGATTTTGTTTGAGAAGTCCACCTGGAAGGCATATAGCAAGAGTCTAGTCAAGGCAGATTTACACGCAGAGATCGTGTTGGCTGCTGAACCTTGTTCATGGAGATGAATAAAGAATGATAAAGAGAAATCTGTCGATATTTCTTTTGGTTTCTTTGCCTTGACAAAGGCAATCCATTTCTTCCAGGAAGACTCGTATTGTCTTTTAGTAGAATTTGACTTATACTCTTCTAAGAAGTTTATACTGTCTTTCGAAATCCAGAACCTTTTCTTGACTGCTAAGGCGAGAAAATCATGAGATGAAGGTTTCGGGTTGGTTTTCTGTGATGAAGCGGGAACAGTCGATTTCTGCACTCGTTAAATCAGAACTAGATCCGGCAACAGGACCAGCTTCAGTCGCAGTTCCGTTATCAGAGGGAACAGATGCTGTTGGGTCACTTGTGAGCCACTATCGCTGCTGTTCCCTGAAAGGATCTCAGTTTGTTGAGGACCTTTAGCAGGAGGTTGGTTGGAGGGAACAGATAAATCCAGGACCATCTGTTCCAATCTAGGGAAATCGCGTCTACTGCTTCCGCTAGAGGATCCTCGTACGGTGCTACGTACGGGAGTAGGTTCTTGTTGTCGCTCATTGCGAAGAGGTCTATCTGTAGAACTGGGACTTCGCATAAGATGAAGGAGAATGATCTTGCGTCTAAGGACCATTCTGACTCTATCAGGGTGAGCCTGGATAGAGCGTCCGCCGTCACGTTATGGAACCCTTGAAGGTGAATTGCTGATAAGTGCCATCTCTTCTTTTCCACCAGGCGGAAGATGACCAATATCACTTGGTTGATTTGGGGTGATCTCAAACCTTGCCAGTTTAGACATCTCATTATCACTTCACTGTCCAGGACCAATTGGATGTGGACTGAACAGCGAAACTTCAGTTTCTTCAGCGATAGAAAAATTGCCATGGCTTCCAAAACGTTGATGTGGAAGTTCTTGAAGAAGGAGGATCAGGTTCCTTGTACTTTCCGTTGGGGAGAGAGGCCTCTCCATCCTTCCTTTGAGGCATCCATGTGAACGGTGACCGAGGGTGGAGGTGATTGCAAGGGTACCTTCTTCTTTAGGTGCATGGCCACCGGCCATGGCTTGAAAAGTGATCGCAGACGAGTTGGTATCGGTCTTGTTAGATCTCTTCGAGCATTTGATGCGTATCTTCTCCAGACTCCTGATGCATCTTTTAATTGTGCTCTCAGCACTGGGTCTGTCACTGAGGCAAACCGGAGGGAGCCCAGTACTCTCTCTTGTTGCCGTCATGATATCCGGTCGGATCGTAGAAGTCTCTTAACAGATCCCGCTATCTCTCTCCTCTTCTTTGATGGAAGGGAGAGGCGGTGTGACTGTAAGTTCCAATGAATGCCAAGCGATTGGAACTTTTGAGCTGGAGATAGTCGAGACTTTTCCAAGTTGATCTTGAATCCTAGATGTTCCAGGAATTGGATCACTTCCTTGGAGGCTTGCGTGCATTCTGCTTCGGATGCTGCCCACACCAGCCAGTCGTCCAGGTAGGCTATAACCTGAACTCTCTTTAGGCGTAGTTGACAAATGACTGCGTTTGCAAGCTTTGTAAATACCCTTGGGGCTATGTTCAGTCCGAAGGGCATGGCTCTGAAAACGTATTGTCTCTTTTGCAGCTTGACTGTGGAGACTGTGTATGCCTGCTTGGGCAGTAGGGTCCTTATGTGTTGAAGAGTAAGCATCCTGAACTTGTAGTTCACTATGAACTTGTTGAGTGGTGATAATTCCAGAATGACTCTGAGTTTTTCCGAGTCTTTCTTCGGAACACAAAACAGCCTTCCTTGGAACTTGACGGACTTTGCTCTCCTTATGACTCTCTTGTCTAAGAGTTCTTGGACATATTCTTCCAGAATGGGGGTTGAGTGTTGAAAGAATTGAGGGAAAGTCGGTGGAGTTGTGTTCCAGCTCCAACCTAGTCGGTTTTTTATCAGGCTGTGAGCCCCGGGATCAAGGGTCCAACGATTACGGAAAGAGAAGAGTCTCCCTCCTACCGGATGCATCTCACTTGGAGTGCTGGTCAAAAGGAACCTCTATATTTTGGCCGAAAGGTCTTGGATTGCCTTTCAAAGGCCATGATAAAGACAGGCGACTGTGTCGCTAGTTGCTGGGGTAACAATATGTACGTGGTGGGTGATTGTCCACAGTCTGGGACACCGTGGCCACGGGAAGTAGTTGTTGTCTAGGTGGGTGAGAGGGCGCTCTTGGCCTCTTAGTCTTTCTTTTAGGGACCCTCATCTGGAGAAGACTTTCTCTTTGTCGACAAGCCCCACTTTTGGAAAAGATTTCTATTCTCCGTGGTAGCTTTGTCGATGACCTCTTTAACCACTTCACTTGGAAAGAGCTCTTTACCCCAGATGTTGGAGGATATTAACTTCCTGGGTTCGTGTCTCACCACAGCCGAGGCGAACACGAACTCTCGACAAGCCTGTCTGGCTTTGATGAAGTTGTACAGGTCCTTCGTCACTGTTACCAAGTGAGCCTTGGCAAAAACCATGTACATATTTGGGGATGTGGAGACGCTTGCCATCGTCTCCAGTCCGGTTTGAAGAGACATTAAGGCGGCAAGTCATTCTTTCTTTTCCTGCTCCCAACGCAGGTGAAAGTATGAAAACTTAGGGAGGTCTTCACCGATCTGACGTATGGTAATGTCGGCCTCCAACTTCCCGACTGAGAAGGGACGAAAAAGGTCCTTCCAGTCAGCATCGTCTGATGGTAGGGCAAGGGAGAACGGCCTACACTCTTCGAGTGTGAGGAAAAGTTTTCCCGCCTCGACTGCTTTAAAGGCCACCTTAAACCCTTTTTCCATAAAGGGGAAGGCACGGGAAGAAGAAGCAATGAAGGATGGGTGCTTCTTACTCAGAGCCGGCAATTTGGAGCTAGTGAAGGCCATCTCCTTCAACGTGCTGGTAAACAAGGCCCTGAGCTTTGGGGTGGTGAAGGATTATGACCTCTTTCGGCTCTGTCTCCTCTTTCGAAGGAGGTTCCGTCCTCACATGAACGTAGCTGTCGGGGTAGGCCCCTTTTCTGAGCCAGAATTCCACGTCTTTGACTGGGACTATGCCCAGCATGTCGGAGAGGAAGATCTTACCTCGTGACATGGACATGTGCTCAGCGTGCCTCCACGGGTTGACGTCTGAGAAAGGGGGAAGGTTCTTAACGTTTAGCTTCTTTGGAGCTACACTGGAAGCTACGAGTTGGTGCATCTCCGACCGTAGCGCAGCTTCTTTCTCGGATGACTGCTTCTTTAAATCCTGAAACAGCGAGAGGATAAAAGTCAACGTTTGACTTATATCATCCAATATATATATATATATATATATATATATATATATATATATATATATATATATATATATATATATATATATATATATATATATATACATATATATAGGGCTTAGATATTTTATCAGATGCCCAAAAGATACTTTTTTTAACATATATATATATATATATATATATATATATATATATATATATATATATATATATATATATATATATATATATATATATATATATATATATATATATATATATATATATATATATACATATATATATATATATATATATATATATATATATATATATATATATATATATATATATATATATATAGGGCTTAGATATTTTATCAGATGCCCAAAAGATACTTTTTTTAACATATAGGGCTACAATATTTAATTGGGTGCCCAAAAAATACTTTTAAAATGTTTATATAGAAAATGCAATTTCCTTGAGTCTCTTCAACTACATATCACTAGCGTACTGACTGCTTTTCACACACTTCACAGTTCCAGACAATTTTACCCCCGCCCCCTTGAGTCAAATGAAATGGCCAATTTCAAACGGCTCTAAATGTAAATGCATTCATTGCAATGGGAGTGTTCTCTGGACATAGCAAAAGGTTCCTCTGGAGCTCCACCTGTTTTTACCTTAACCTACGCCAAACAAAGATGTTACCAGCGATAAGAATCATCACCGTAACGCTGATTGATGCCAGCATCACGTAGAAACGAAGATTTCCCCCTGCATAAGCCGGTGATGGGTGGTCCATCTCGGCTAGTTTCATCAACCGCTTAGCCACTCGTGCGTTGTATGGGAGAGGTAAGGATGGGATTGTAGTGGTCCACGTGAAATTCGCGAAGCAGGCCTGTTCCCTGATGATAGTGTTAATTCCTTGGACCGTGTAATTCATGGACGTCCCGATGCAACCGTCAGCTGCAACGAAGACCTGGGAGTGGGATGTGGATCCGTCCGGGTATGATACATTGAAGCCGGCCTTGTCGTATCGTATCCACGAGCCGTTGTTCAATCTATAATTGAACTTATTATCGTCAAAATGATAAAGTTTTTTCAGACAATCTTCATATGTATGGGAGAGAGAACCGTTTAGTATTATACGTAACTCGCTTGAATCCATTGATATAGGATGGAATTAAAAGGAGTCAGCTGTACATACTTTATCATTCATTGCTTCTGAACAGTAAGTTAATTTATGTAAGTCTCTCATGACCGTATATGTTTCCTTATCAGGGGAAATCAATACGTGTCCTTTCAAACTAGATAATACTGGACTTGAGTTATTTGTCATGAAAGTTGGGAATGGTAATATTTTGTATGCTTGCCAGGCGTCAGAAGAATCAAAGGGAATTGTAATCATGATCCTGTAATTTTCAACGCTTACTGATATTAAACTATAATAAAATTCTAACTTATGGGCGTTTAACAAAGGAACATAACACATTTTCTTCCGTCCGTTCTCTAAAACTAACGTTAGGTCTTAAATTGGCAACAGATGTGGTGCTAGGACACGTTTAGTTGCTAACGTAATAGCTTCCACATATTCTTTTGATTTCTCAATAAAATGTGAAATTTTAGTATAGATATGATCTATTTTTGAATCATAATACATTAACATTACCATCAAGTTTTGTACTTCCATAGTCTGATTGATATTACTAGAATGTTCATTCACCAAACTCATTATTTGATTAATTAATGTTAATTGATTCCTCAGTTCTGATAAAACTTATTTGTTTTTATGTTCTAAAAACTAAATTTTCCTATTTTGTTGACTGATTAGAAATATGATTAGAAATTCCTAAGCCTAAACTTATAATAGATCCAAAGATGTTTATTGCAGCCAAAATAAACGGGTTACGTCTTTCTAGGTTATTGTGTCGCACAGTCCACATCAATAGGTCACGAGCCAGAGCTTCTGCCTCGTCAGTTTTATTTTGCAAGTCGTATGATAGCATTTCTGCAATGCTTAGTGTTAGGTCAAGCGAAGTCTCTGTACTAAAAGGAAAATATCGTCTATGCATTTCATTTAATGAAGCAGCGAACCTTGACAGGTTGCTTTTTAAGCTATTGACGTCATTCTCTGGGAGGAAAATCGCTAGCATATCTACTTCTATAACTATATTGCTTGCTGTAATGAAAACATCTGTTCTCTCTACAATAGTTCCATATTTAAAATCTATAATTTTAGTTTTAGGGCTCTTCCCATGCGAAAAAAAATGTCTGAACGAACAATATCACTCCTAACAATAAAGACTTAATTTTGGAAACCTGCAATGAGAAAAATATATGTAATTACTCCAGTTGTAAAAAAAAATGTTTACACACAAATATGACACAAGTTTCATAGATACAAAAATTTCCCTTATTCCTTCTCTCTTATTTTTATTTCTTATGTGAGCCAATGGTACAATTCTCTCATCAGTGGGTTGCGGTACGTTTTGAACTCTAAATCTATTGGCAGTTAATGTTTCTAAAAGGTTAAACGGGCCT
>NC_090739.1:86148026-86150526 GCF_036898095.1 Palaemon carinicauda
ACTTAACCCACTTGGCCACGAACAAAGATAAAAGTCAATGACAATTCCACTGTACTTCTACCTGTCGAATTCAGGTATTTTGTACTTAGAATTGAAATCAACCCATCTTCACCATCGTAGCCAATTGGTAGTTTGTTACTTGGCATTCAATTTATGATAAATTTTGCCCATTTTTACGTGTTTTTCATATTCAAATAAGCCATATATATTTTTGATATATTAATGTCTGGATTCTCTTAACAACCTCGGGATCACAGACCCAGGCGAAATCTCACAAAGACAAGAGCTTGGCTCCGGCCGGGAATCGAACCCTGGTCGGCAAGCTTATATAGACAGTGACTTAACCCACTTGGCCACGAACAAAGATAAAAGTCAATGACAATTCCACTGTACTTCTACCTGTCGAATTCAGGTATTTTGTACTTAGAATTGAAATCAACCCATCTTCACCATCGTAGCCAATTGGTAGTTTGTTACTTGGCATTAAATTTATGATAAATTTTGCACATTTTTACGTGTTTTTCATATTCAAATAAGCCATATATATTTTTGATATATTAATGTCTGGATTCTCTTAACAACCTCGGGATCACAGACCCAGGCGAAATCTCACAAAGACAAGAGCTTGGCTCCGGCCGGGAATCGAACCCTGGTCGGCAAGCTTATATAGACAGTGACTTAACCCACTTGAATGCCAAGTAACAAACTACCAATTGGCTACGATGGTGAAGATGGGTTGATTTCAATTCTAAGTACAAAATACCTGAATTCGACAGGTAGAAGTACAGTGGAATTGTCATTGACTTTTATCTTTGTTCGTGGCCAAGTGGGTTAAGTCACTGTCTATATAAGCTTGCCGACCAGGGTTCGATTCCCGGCCGGAGCCAAGCTCTTGTCTTTGTGAGATTTCGCCTGGGTCTGTGATCCCGAGGTTGTTAAGAGAATCCAGACATTAATATATCAAAAATATATATGGCTTATTTGAATATGAAAAACACGTAAAAATGTGCAAAATTTATCATAAATTGAATGCCAAGTAACAAACTACCAATTGGCTACGATGGTGAAGATGGGTTGATTTCAATTCTAAGTACAAAATACCTGAATTCGACAGGTAGAAGTACAGTGGAATTGTCATTGACTTTTATCTTTGTTCGTGGCCAAGTGGGTTAAGTCACTGTCTATATAAGCTTGCCGACCAGGGTTCGATTCCCGGCCGGAGCCAAGCTCTTGTCTTTGTGAGATTTCGCCTGGGTCTGTGATCCCGAGGTTGTTAAGAGAATCCAGACATTAATATATCAAAAATATATATGGCTTATTTGAATATGAAAAACACGTAAAAATGTGCAAAATTTATCATAAATTGAATGCCAAGTAACAAACTACCAATTGGCTACGATGGTGAAGATGGGTTGATTTCAATTCTAAGTACAAAATACCTGAATTCGACAGGTAGAAGTACAGTGGAATTGTCATTGACTTTTATCTTTGTTCGTGGCCAAGTGGGTTAAGTCACTGTCTATATAAGCTTGCCGACCAGGGTTCGATTCCCGGCCGGAGCCAAGCTCTTGTCTTTGTGAGATTTTGCCTGGGTCTGTGATCCCGAGGTTGTTAAGAGAATCCAGACATTAATATATCAAATATATATATGGCTTATTTGAATATGAAAAACACGTAAAAATGTGCAAAATTTATCATAAATTGAATGCCAAGTAACAAACTACCAATTGGCTACGATGGTGAAGATGGGTTGATTTCAATTCTAAGTACAAAATACCTGAATTCGACAGGTAGAAGTACAGTGGAATTGTCATTGACTTTTATCTTTGTTCGTGGCCAAGTGGGTTAAGTCACTGTCTATATAAGCTTGCCGACCAGGGTTCGATTCCCGGCCGGAGCCAAGCTCTTGTCTTTGTGAGATTTCGCCTGGGTCTGTGATCCCGAGGTTGTTAAGAGAATCCAGACATTAATATATCAAAAATATATATGGCTTATTTGAATATGAAAAACACGTAAAAATGTGCAAAATTTATCATAAATTGAATGCCAAGTAACAAACTACCAATTGGCTACGATGGTGAAGATGGGTTGATTTCAATTCTAAGTACAAAATACCTGAATTCGACAGGTAGAAGTACAGTGGAATTGTCATTGACTTTTATCTTTGTTCGTGGCCAAGTGGGTTAAGTCACTGTCTATATAAGCTTGCCGACCAGGGTTCGATTCCCGGCCGGAGCCAAGCTCTTGTCTTTGTGAGATTTCGCCTGGGTCTGTGATCCCGAGGTTGTTAAGAGAATCCAGACATTAATATATCAAAAATATATATGGCTTATTTGAATATGAAAAACACGTAAAAATGTGCAAAATTTATCATAAATTGAATGCCAAGTAACAAACTACCAATTGGCTACGATGGTGAAGATGGGTTGATTTCAATTCTAAGTACAAAATACCTGAATTCGACAGGTAGAAGTACAGTGGAATTGTCATTGACTTTTAT
>NC_090739.1:86155526-86197688 GCF_036898095.1 Palaemon carinicauda
TTGGTATCGTTATTTAACCGCCTTAATTAGGTATCGATGGGTCGGTCCCCCCCCCAAAAAAATCATTTACAAAGCAACTCGAAACCTTTTACTATTGAAATAACTTCAAACAATATTCTATTCATCTAAAAAGTAAATAATAGCTAAGCTTGAATCAAATATTTATTACAAATAAATTGAAAGAAGTAGGTATACAAAAAACAATAACTTTACAAAAAAGTTAACCTAAAATATAAAAATGGAAATAAACTAAAACTATTCTAAGCACTTATTCTATGATTATTGAGCACTCTTTGCTGAGATCGAGGGGGATGAGGAACCAAAAGAGAACGTTTCCTGAAATGAAAGAAAAAGTGTATGTTTTTTTTTTTTTGGCTAAAAAAATCTATCCTCTTTTCAACATTTTTTTTGGAGTAGGTAAATGACATAGTTAGTGGCTGAAATTTTTACAGGATATTGTATTATTTTTGTACAACAAAAATGTGTAAAAGAATCTGCATTTGGATAATATTTAATGTTTTATACAGAGGCGATTTTTTTTTCTTGTCTGAGTTATATCGTGAAATTTTTCAAGACTTATCTATATATCCATTGCTGAGCATGGTATTTATGTATAAAAATATCAGAAATTTTATAAAAAAGAGGAATATATAGAGCTTTGTCAGCTTGTGTCAGATATGCTGACAAAATGGATGCCAACCACACCACCTTGGAAGGTCAAATCTGCTACCTGAATTGGAGAAAGATATGTCAATATCAGCGAGTCATTTACTTTTATGATTGTTTGAGGATTTGCAAAAAAAATATTATGGTCGCTAGAATGAAGTTTATAGATTATTTTGCAATTAAAAAAAGTAAAACAATATCATAATTAAGTTATCATAAAGGTACAAACTTACAAAAACAGGAGAAATTATCAGCTATTTCATAAAAACATAAGGTGTAGAAGACATTCACAAACACTTTACAAGAATCCTTTTTTATACACGCCTAAGTACTACTGCCCATTCGATTATTACATAAAAGTGGGATACTACACAACTTACCTTAATTAGGTATTGATGAGTCGAGCTCGACCTGAGGGTATCTCAGAAACAGCACTAGGAAAAGAGCTGGGATGAAATGCGTTCTCACCCGACTGCTGCGCACACTGAACTGAGGTCTCACTGGTCGATATCACTCACAACCAATTCGGATGAAAAATTATGGCAAAATTTTTTTTTTTTTTTCGGTGTTTTTATTTACCACGGGCCGTATATGACCCACCAAACCTATCCAGGGTATTAAACAAAAACAAAGTTATTTATAATTATTTAATCATAAACGAAGATCCCTTTGCTCAACATCTTGCTTCTGTAGATAACGGTTGCTCCTTCATCATTTACCTCCTTTACTAAATACCCTAATTTCGTTCATATTACCCACTTCTGAATTCTTATTAGAGCAAATTTTCTTTTTCCTTATGTTATCGAGATTTTGAAATTGACTTTTCCTCTTTGAATCTGTGGAATTCTTGCCGAGACTAAGAAAACCCAACGTAAAAACTAGTGAGTGTCAGAGATCAGACTCGAACATGTGATCTCAATGACGTTTGTGGTAGGACTGAAGGCCGAAGGGTGCAATTACTGTGTAATGCAGTCATTCGACTCATGGAATCTATACAGATGCCATTGCTCACAATTTGTTTTACATTTAAACCTAATAATTATAAAAAAAATTACAATGACAAAAAAAAAACTGCAATTTTTTAGAGAGCAATGTTTTTTCAAAAAAAATATTGAGCTACTTTTACTAATTACCCTATAATTGGGAATGTAAAAAGAATATTGACAAAAATGAATTTTTTTTAAGTCTTTTATTTTTTTTTTCTTTTGCTATATATGGATTTTTTCATTATGGTAAAAGAAAAAAAACGGATTTTGAGCGAAGCGAAAAATCTATTTTTGGGTAAGATAGCCATGTCGTCCTGATGGAAGTTCCTTAAAGGCAGCTTCCTAGGGTATATTACAACTACAGCGATATTCCCAGAGAATTTACCTTCAGGTACCCAGAATTCTAACTCCTGGAGCGAGTATCCCTAAGAAAGACCTTAGGGATATCGTAAATATCAGTGGACGTATTCTTGACACGCCTCATAGCAATCTATACCCCGAATAGAATTAACACTTCGTAGGGGTAAAATGGCAAGAAAACGAAAACGATAAGAAAGGGGGGGAGCCGTTCATAAGGCATCCCTCCTCCCCGTTTCGAAAGCGTGCCCTGCGCCGCTCACGGCGCCATCTGTATTCCTTGTAGCGATACACGAGGTGCTACAGATACTGTATGTAGGGAGGGGTCCTACTATCCTTTTCACTCATATTTATTTTGAAAAGGAGCAGGGCGGGTCCATCAGGACGACATGGCTATCTTACCCAAAAATAGATTTTTCGCTTCGCTCAAAATCCGTTTTTTGGGCTCAAGCCATGTCGTCCTGATGGAAGTATACCAGAGCATTACTGTATCTGTGGATTCTCAATACGTGCCGTACTCCTCAAGAATGTTTCTTAGTCAACTCGACTGACAGACCTAAGATGTTACCGTTATACATCTTTTCACTAATCATAAGCCATGAGAGTGCTTCCTGCCCCCTACAGGGAGGAGTCTTACTAGACTCTAGAAACGAACGAAGAGTACATATACCTATGTATGAATCACTCGCTAGCCAGTACCATATAGTGGTCTCACTCTATATGAAGCGAAGTCTTACGGGACTACCGTATCCAAAAGAAAAAGTCCCGACCAGCACCCTGGTCGAAGTAAAATAGACAAAAGGTTATATCTGCGTAGGATTAAACTTGCTGCTACCACCGTCCTCAGAAAGGGGTGGAGTCCTTATTGCTAAGGAAAGTATAAACCAGTATAATCCAGGCTTTGCATTAAGGAATAGGCTATTATAGATATCCCCGATTAATATACATAGGCTAAATGCTCAAAAAACAATATGAAATCAAAAAATATAGGTGAAGGAGACGCAAGGTTCCCGAGAACAAGTTTATTGAGAAACAATAAATAGATATGGTCACCATAAATATGTACATATGCTAGGTGGATGACCAACAATTTTCACAAGTACTGTAGTGCATGGATGAATGATTATCTGAAAGAAAACATATGTGTCACTTACACATACCCCGGTATCAAACTTAACGTCCATGTTACTACTTTGCTGACAATAGCGTTGGCAAACGCTTGGCACCCTGTCTGTACTTATGTTACCATCACCATCACGTTGGAACAGTCACTGTGGGCTCTGAGAGCCTACACTACCAGTTATATCAACATATATAACTAACTATTCACCCAAGAATCCAAGTCCCAAATGATTCCGCTGTTCCTCGCAGAGTTAAACAGCAGGGTTAACGACGCAACCAACTGCTACCACAGACCTCTTTAGCTGCTCCACTTGCTTAGCATAGTGGCGAAAGAATACCCTGGAAGACTTCCAGCCAGTGTATGAACGAAGGTGTTCAAAATCCATAAAATTAAAGAAGTTTAAAGATGAAGCAACTTTCCTCGGATCATGACCTGCGGGTGAACTGTCAGGATCCGCTCTGCGAATAAAATATGTAATTTTCGCCCTAAGTTGATTTAAAGATAAATTCGAGCCCGATGTTTCTCCTCTGAATAGTTGGCCCCCATGGAAGTCTGAAGTTCTACGAAGATAGACCTTAAGGCATTCTACGGGACATAGAGATGCATCTTCTTTCAGAGGGCAGATTCTCCAGGGACCCCACCTGTTGGTGGGCAACTCGTTCTTAGCGAGAAACGTAGGGTCCGGAAACAGGTTCAGTTCTCCCCCATCCAGGAACTGAACTCGGCCCTCCTCTCTCGAGAGGGCCACAATCTCACTAACTCTGGCCCCAGAAGCAAGGGCAAAAAGGAAGATCACTTTTTGAGTCAGGTCCTTCAACGCACATTCCTCATTATCTAGTAATGAGGCAAAATGAAGGACTTTGTCTAATGACCATGAAATAGGCTTTGGAGGAGCTGATGGTCTAAGCCTAGCACAGGCCTTTGGGATCTTATTAAACATTTCGTTAGCGAGGTCTACCTGGAAGGCATATAGAATGGGTCTTGTTAGAGCTGACTTACATGTAGAAATTGTGTTCGCCGCCAGCCCCTGTCCGTGGAGGTGAATGAAGAAGGATAGGCAGAACTCCGTAGAGATCTCGTGCGGGTTCTTATCTTTGACAAAGGCTACCCATTTCTTCCATGCAATTTCGTACTGCCTCCTAGTAGACTTACACTTGTATTCTTCCAGGAAGTCGATACTATCTTTCGAGATTCCGAACCGTTTCTTCACCGCTAGGGAGAGAAAATCATGAGCTGCAGGGTTCGGGTCTTCTGTAATGAAGCGAAGACAGTCGACTTCTGGACTTGCTGGGACAGAACTGGGTCCGGGAGTGGTAGGAACTTCAGTCGTAGTTCCAGAGCCAGAGGGAACCATACACTGTTCGGCCACTTGTGGGCCACTATTGCTGCTACTCCCTTGAAGGATCTCAGTTTGTTGAGGACCCTCAACATCAGATTGTGAGGGGGAAACAGGTAGATCCTGGACCATCTGTTCCAATCGAGGGACATCGCATCTATTGCTTCTGCCGCGGGGTCCACATATGGGGACACATATTTCGGCAGCTTCTTGTTGTCCTTCGTCGCGAAGAGGTCTATCTGCAATTCTGGGACTTGACTCAAGATGAAAGAGAATGATCCTGCGTCTAGGGACCATTCTGTCTCTATCGGTGTTACCCTGGATAGAGCGTCCGCGGTCACATTCCGGACTCCTTGAAGGTGAACTGCTGACAGGTGCCACTTCTTCTTCTCCGCCAGTCGGAATATGGCTAACATCACCTGGTTGAGAGGTGGGGATCTCGATCCCCGCCGATTCAGACATTTCACAACCACCTCGCTGTCCAGTACCAACCTTACGTGGATCGAGTGACGTGGGGATACTTTCTTCAGGGTCAGAAGTACTGCCATAGCTTCTAGAAAGTTTATGTGAAAGGTCCCAAATAGCTTGGACCAGATTCCTTGCACTTTTTTCCGATGGGAGTGACCCCCCCACCCTACCTTTGAGGCGTCTGTGTGGATTGTCACTGACGGGGGGGGTGGCTGAAGAGGTAGAGACCTCTTTAGACGACTGGCTTGAGACCACGGTCTGAGAAGAGAACGTAGCCGAAGTGGGACCGGTCTCTTCACGTCCCTTCGCTCTTTCGATGCAAAGGTTCTCCATACTCCCGCTGCATCTTTTAGCTGTGCTCTTAGCACAGGGTCTGTTACTGATGCAAACTGAAGAGAGCCCAAAACCCTCTCTTGTTCGCGTCTTGATATCCTCTCGGAACCTAGAAGTCTCCTGACAGACCCTGCTATTTCCTTCCTCTTTGACATCGGGATGGAAAGACGGTGTGACACTAAATCCCAGTGAATTCCCAACCACTGGAACCTCTGAGCTGGAGAAAGACGAGACTTCTTTCTGTTGATCATGAAGCCTAGATATTCCAGGAACTGAATCACTTGTAGGGAAGCTTGCAAGCATTCTGCTCTGGATGCTGCCCACACCAACCAATCGTCCAGGTAGGCTACTACCTGGAACCCTTTTAGGCGTAACTGTTTGAGAGCTGCGCTCGCAAGCTTCGTAAAGATCCTTGGGGCTATGTTTAGTCCGAAGGGCATCGCCCTGAAAGCGTAAAGTTTTTGTTGTAGCTTGAATCCTAGGTAGGGGGAGAGACGACGACTTATTGGAACGTGCCAATATGCGTCTGACAAGTCGATGGAGACGGTATATGCCCTCTTGGGCAGTAAGGCCCTTATGTGTTGTAACGTTAACATTTTGAACTTGTGGTTCACTATGAACTTGTTGAGTGGTGACAAGTCCAGAATGACTCTGAGTTTCCCCGAGTCTTTCTTGGGAACACAAAACAGCCTCCCTTGGAACTTGATGGACTTTACCCTCCTGATCACCTTTTTCTCCAACAGATCTTGGATGTACTCCTCCAAAACGGGGGTGGAGTGTTGGAAAAATTGAGGGCACTGGGGCGGAGTACTGTACCAACTCCAACCCAGTCCATTTTTGAGAAGGCTGTGGGCCCAGGGATCGAAGGTCCAGCGATCCCGGAAATACTGAAGTCTCCCACCTACCGGCGACACTTCACTTTGACTGTCCTGCAGTCTTGCCTCCCTGGCCGCGACCACCTCTGAATCCTCGTCCCCTAGAGGGGCGTCTTGATGACCCTCTAGCTGCTCCTCTGGGTCTTGCACGAAACGTGGTCGACTGTCCCTCGAACACGGGATTGAATGCAGGGGAAGCTGATGACATTGCTTGGGGAACCCATTGGAAGGTGGTCGGGGTCTGGGCTACCAGTTGTGGAACCGGAGGCAAAGCTGGCTGTTGCTGCTGTGGTCTTTGCTGTTTGAAGGACTTGGCTGGACGGGAGGAAAACCTTGACTTCTTCGCCTTTCCTTTCGGCTGAGGGCCCTCATCCGGAGAAGACTTCCTCTTAAGGGACAGGCCCCACTTCAGGAGAAGATTGCGGTTCTCAGTGGCAGCCTTGTCCACGATCTCTTTGACCACGTCCTTGGGAAAGAGATCTTTACCCCAGATGTTGGATGAAATTAGCCTCTTGGGTTCGTGCCTCACTGTGGCCGAGGCAAACACAAACTCCCTACAGGCTCTCCTTGCTTTAACAAAGCAATAGAGGTCCTTGGTTACTGTGGCCAGATGGATTTTGGCCATAACCATGAACATCTCTGGCATCTTGGGGTCGCTAGCCATCGTCTCCATGTTGGTCTGGAGAGACATCGAGGCTGCCAGGCGCTCCTTTGTGTCCAATTCCCTCCGAAGAAGGAATTCCGACAACTTGGGAAGGCTTTCGCCGAACTGCTGTCCTGCAATGTCGGCGTCTAACTTCCCAACCGAGAAAGTAAGGTGCACCTCCTTCCAGTCCTTGTTATCCATTGGCAATGCCAGCGATAGAGGTTTACATTCCTCCAAAGACGGGCACGGCTTGCCAGCTTCAACTGCCTTGATGACGGCCGCAAACCCCTTTTGCATAAAGGGGAAGGCCCTAGCCGGGGAGGATACAAAGGAGGGGTGTTTCTTGCTCAAGGCGGCAACCTTCGAGTTTGAGAACCCCCTCTCCTTTAAAGCAGCTGTCAAGGTGGCTTGAGCCTTGGAGTGATCTAGGATAATCACTTCCTTTGGTTCCGTCTCCTCCTTCGAAGCCGGCTCCTTCTTCAAACGGACATAGCAGTCCGGGTAGGCCCCTCTACTGGGCCAGAATTCCACCTCCTCAAGGGGAACTGAACCCAGTTTCTCCGACATGACGATCTTCCCAATCGTCATCGGCATGTGCTCGGCATATCTCCACGGGTTGGCATCCGAGCACAGAGGAAGGTCCTTAACGTTGAGCTTCTTTGGAGGTCCACGTGATGCTGTGATCTTCTGCATCTGGAGCTCCAAAGTAGCGGCCTTCTGATTATTCTCCCTCTGCATCTGTTGGATCATACCAACGATGGAAGAGAGAGCCTGTCCAAGCTCTGCTGGAAGAGCGGACGAGGTAGAGGGGATAGGTTCAGGGACCTGAACCGGCACGTCTGATGAAACGGGAACCTCTTCCTCCACAGCAATAGGATCTCGATCCTGCTCCTCGCCCTCTGCGAGGAGATCCTGCTCCGCACGATCAGACAAGTCGGACATCTTGTCGTCCAACTGGATGTCCTGCAAGGCGTCAGCGACATCCTCCTCCACTGGGATCTGGATCAGAGGGATCTCCGGCCGAGGCTGGGGAACAACAGCATCAGGGGAAGCCTTGGGAAAAAGGTATGCCCTCATCTTCTCGTTAGGAAGATAAGGTCCAGTGGTGTTTTTCTGAAAACCCCTTACCCATACACGAAGCCTCTCCCTTGCTGCATCTCTTGACTCCGCCGACCTAGGGGATTCAAAAGCCTCTGATAGCAGGTTAGTACATACAGCACATACCTGCGGATCCCAGTAACGATGTTCATCATTGGAGGCTGCACAAGCTGCGTGCCTCCTACACGAGGTATGTCCGCAAAAGTTCTTACTGCGGACATTGCAGAAGACACTATCACACTTCGGATGCTCCTCCTGTAAAAGAAGAAAAATTTCCATGAATATCAAGTGAATTTTAATTCACATGTAACAAATGAGTATTCAACAAAAGAATAAGGGAAAGACACCTACTTGTGAAACCCACACAAACACCTGTGGAAGCCCACCGGCCAAGTCACATAGTTAGTCTTTACTAGAATAACCAGAGAACGTATTTCCAAAGGAAATTAGGTGTAGCTCACACCTAAGGTAAAATAATACCATTCTGGCCAGGAATAAAAGAATTATCTTTTATCCTTGTAAGGCGACACCAGGTGATTATACCAGTAACACAAGTAAGATAGAAAAGACAGTGTTGTAACCTACTACATCATGAACTCCCTTGGTTGAATATACCACCAAGAGAGGACTGATACAGTACCTGAGGGTGGTGTGCCAGCCGGCTATTGCCGCTCAGCACCCCCCCCCCCTTGTTTTCGAAAGGTAGATCTCAAGTACACAACATCAGATCACCTTTATTGGGGAGAACTCCAGAACCCATGCCTGAACCGGCCGGCAGTGGTTGCCAGACCGTAGCCACCCGGTTTGCACTGAGTTGCCGGCCATCATATTTAGTGGCCGGCTGACTGGGCAGTGTCGCGGGCCGGCCGGCAGCAGTAAACAAACCCTGCCGGCTGGCCCCCACACACTAGGCAGCACTCGGCTGCCGGCCCCACTTGTAGTGGCCGGCAGATGAGCAATAGACCGGCCGGCAAAGGTATACACCCAACGCCGACCGACAGCAAGAGAACTGGAGAACACCCCTCCCCACCGACGGCCGGCCTGTAGGCCGGCAGACGGCAAGGACAACACATACTAAGACAAAAGAGTGAGTGCCGGGTTAAGAGACTATAAGTCTCTGAGCCCGGCACCCGAAAGAGTGCCGAAAGGAAGGGGAAGACACTAAGTCAAGCTTCCTAACCGCTGCCTACTGAATTTTCAGACGGCAGCGATAGAGGGACCAAGAAAGGACCGGGCAGCACTCACAGTAATGGTCTCTGCCGGTCGGCACACTTTGCCGGCCGACAGGAGACCACGTCAGTTCCTCATCCCAACCTAGGCTAGGCAAGGATGCAGACGACTGACACAATGAACGGAAAAAGAGAAGGGAAGGACAGAGGGTCCTATCCAACCTTACCTTGGTTAAGGGTCATTCCCAACTAAGACAGTTCATCTCAGTTAGAGAAAGACCCGAGAGGGAGGCCGGCACTACTGGCTGCCTCCCACGAACCACGGCAAGGAAGGAATTGCCTTTCCAGAAAAGGGAACATATCCCGAGACCGGAACGGCAAGGACAGTCTGATGAGTCACCGAGTAAAGGGATCACTACTGGAACCCAACAAGGTGGACTAAGGGGGGAACCCTTAGTGCCCGAGTCAATCGGCAAGGGAGACTCTGCCCCATGCCAGACAAACCGGGCTCAGACTAAACACTGTTGTACTGTCACCCTCTGAACCAATACTGTTGGAACGGGAAGGTACAGTACTACCCCAGCATAGATATATTTGAAGATTAATTCAAATAAACCACTAGAGTTAAGCCTAAGGCTTAAACAGAGGGAAAGGGTTTGCCCCTTCCCCTAAGAGAAGGGAGCAAACGGGGAACAGATAATATTATAATGACCTAAGACAACCTAGCCTAGGCACTAAGAGAATCGATTACCTAATTCACCGAAACTCACATCAATACTATCTTGGAAGGTACTCGAAAAGGACTAATATGTATAACGTTGCCTAACGCTTAAAGCAATAATTTCACATTTGGAAGACTAATTATCATGCAGGAAGTACATAGGCCAACAACTAGCCTACGAAGACTAGTGTTGGTAGCCTTGGTAATTTCGCCAGGCACATTACTATCGCATCATAACAGAATTCCTAAATAAGCTAAGTAGCTAATATTTAAGCGCAAAGGGGGCTGGGAACGTCGCTCTTGCTAACAAATAAATCCTATTCTAGCGAGCGACAGCATCCATGATGCCTCCAGCAGGCAACAGCTCTTGTATCAAAGATAACTCTTTTAATAACTTTAATTTTAACCAAGAGCCTACATTTATACATAAAAGAAATAATACTCAACTTATCCGAGGCAGAAGAAGTTGGAGAAAGCATTATTAACGAGAAAATTCCAAGATTGGGTAGTAAACAGGGAAAATACACCGAGTCGTAGAGCTACGCAAAAAGGAATACAGATGGCGCCGTGAGCGGCGCAGGGCACGCTTTCGAAACGGGGAGGAGGGATGCCTTATGAACGGCTCCCCCCCTTTCTTATCGTTTTCGTTTTCTTGCCATTTTACCCCTACGAAGTGTTAACTCTATTCGGGGTATAGATTGCTATGAGGCGTGTCAAGAATACGTCCACTGATATTTACGATATCCCTAAGGTCTTTCTTAGGTATACTCGCTCCAGGAGTTAGAATTCTGGGTACCTGAAGGTAAATTCTCTGGGAATATCGCTGTAGTTGTAATATACCCTAGGAAGCTGCCTTTAAGGAACTTCCATCAGGACGACATGGCTTGAGCCCAAAAAAGACTTAAAAAAAAACGAAGTCACAACAAAACTTACTAATCTATGTTTGGACGTAAGGTTCAATTTTTGTAATTTTTGCAAAGATCAACAGAATTTTTTATATTAGAGGTTGAAATAGATTCTAAGATAGGAGAAAGTAATTTGACTAAGCATTTGGATGATATATAGTTAATAGAACCAGTAGCACTGATAATTGTTCTGATTGGATTTCCTGTTTTATGGGTTTTAATTAAGCAATATAAATAAGGCAAAGACGGACCAGTAGAGATAAAGGCATCAATTAAGGATTTTTCTTATTTTAAGATAGATTTTAAGTTTTTATTAAAATCTTTGATGACATTGTCTAAGGTAGTAACTCTTAATTTTATGTAAGTGGAAACATTTGATAAAAGTGCATACATCTCTTCTAAATAAGTGATTTTGTTCATGATAACTGATTTAGAAAATATGTATGTACTTATATCAGATGTTTCCACTTACATAAAATTAAGAGTCAATCCCTTAGAAGATGTTATCAAAGATTTTGATTAAAAATTTAAAATCTATCTTAAAAAAAAGAAAAATCCTTAATTGATGCCTTTATATCTACTAGTCCGTCTTTGCCTTATTTATATGGTTTATTTAAACCCCTAAAACAGGAAATCCAATCAGACCAATTATCAGTGCTACAGGTTCTACTAACTATAAATTATCCAAATATTTAGACAAATTGCTTTCCCCTATCTTAGGATATATTTCAGCCTCTTATATAAAAAAAATCTGTTGATCTTTGTGAAAAAATTCAAGAAGTAAACCTTACGTCCAGACATAGATTATTAAGTTTTGATGTGACTTTGCTGTTTACCAGGGTGCCGGTTGATGACTTATTGTATTCCCTGTTGAGTATTTTAAATGCTTATGATTTACCTTTATCAACTCACATTTTCATTAAACTCATTTGTCTGTGCATTAAAAAGTGTAAATTTTGTTTTTTGGGCTCAGGCCATGTCGTCCTGATGGAAGTTCCTATTAGGTAGCTTTCTAGGGTATATTTGACTACAGTGATATTCCCAGAAAATTTTACCTTAAGGAATCCAGAATTCTAACTCCTGGAGCGAATATCCCTAAATAATCTCACAGGGATATCACATAATATTAGAGGACGTATTCTTGACACGTCACATAGCTATCTTCACCCCGAACAGTATTAACACTTCGAGGGGGTACAGTGAAAAGAATCTGAAACGAGAATGAAAAAAGAGCCGCTCATAAGGCATCTCTCCTATTCCGTTTCCAGTGTGTATCTGATGAAGGCGGTAGCTCACTCTTTATTCCTTTTCGTGTAGCTCTACTACTCGGTGTTTTCCCTTGTGTTCTCTCGTTATTTTGGATTTTATTCAACATTTTGATGACTTCTCCGGCCTCTTTTGCTTCTGGAAAGTTGAGTATTATCTTTACTATGTATAATTGTCAGCTCTTGTCGTTTTGAATTAAATCATAGTGATATTAACGTAAACAAGAGCTATTGCCTACCGGAGGCATCTTGGATGCTATCGCTCGCTCTTTATGGGTCACTTAGTTAGCTAGAGCGACGTTCCCGGTTTGTTATGCTTTAATAATCTAGCTATTTAGCTCCTATAGGAATGCTTATCTTATACCGTCAGTTTTAGTTCGGTGATTTCGACACGGGTCGAGGTACCGATCTTGCCCTTCGCGAGGCTTAGTAGCCTAGACGTCTGGCCTTAGTACTTTCATGCATGATATAAGTTTTTCCTAGTGTTATATTATTGAAGCTATAGGCAAATATTTTATACATGTAAGATATTGTTGAATGTTTTTTCCAAGATTGTATACGAGAGAGTTTCGGTGAATTAGGTAATCGATTCTCACCTTACCTAGTCTAGTATTCTAGGTAAAGCAGTATACTTTCGCAAATCCCCGATTGTTCTTTTCTCCTCCGGAGGCTAAGTTCAATCCCTTTCTCCCTCTGTAAGCCTTCAGCCTAATCCTAGTGGTTCTATCTGTATAATAGTTCAGGTATAACTATTCTAGGATATGTCTGTCCTGACCTGATAACCAGAGTGACTGTTTTTTTAGGTTAGGGCAGAAAATCAAAGTTTTCTAGTCTGTGGTCTGCTTCTTCCTAGCATAGAGAATGAGTCTCCTTTGCTAGGTTAGGGGCGGACACAGGAAGCTTTGCTTCCCTAGTCCATGTTGGAAGGATTCTGTAAGAGATGATTCCTTCTTCTAGTGGCCTAGAAGACTGTCCTGTGTTGTTTTTCTCGGGCTGGAGAATGAGTTTTCTCTGTTGCCCGGTGAAATAACTTCACCTAACTTTGTTCTGGTTGGGAGGAGGATAGCAAGTATTGCCAGTCTTCCTCCCTAATAGACAACTCTAGGTTAGGATGAGCTTCCCTAACTGCTGAGTGTGTCTTGCTAGAACGAAGTCTATAGGACCCTTATCCCTTCCCCACCTCTCTTTCTTTTATTTTCTTTGGCCACAGTCGTACTTCCGTACCTAGTATAGGTTACGATGGAGGACCAGCTCAGCTCTCTGCCAGCTGGCATTACATGTCGGCCGGCAGACACCCTTTGTTCTTTGCAGAGTGAACCCCAGACCTCCCTTGGTCTCCCTTCCATGTCTGCCGGTAGAGCCCTGCATGCTATGGATTCTTGGAAGCATGAATGGTACATTCTCCCCTTCCATAAGTTCACTCTTTCGGGATGGAAGGTCGTACGGCAATGCCGACTTATAATCTTACATCCATACTGTTTCTCTGACTATTGTGTTGCACCCCTATCCGGGCAGGTGGAGGTTCTCTGGTTCTTGGCTACTGTCGGCAGGCATGGGTTTTATTACCTTTGGCTGGCGGCAGTGGAAACACAGCCCGAATCTACTGGCCACTACGATTAGCGCCCGGCAGCCGGGTATTAGTGTTTTCAGCCGTCAGCTGGCAATGATTGCCGGCCGGCACACAGTCGCGAATCAGTGGGTTTCCGCCTATTAGTTAAAGATAGTATATCTTTGAACTATACAGGGGTAGATGCCGTCCGGCACGTGCAGGCGCACGCCGGCACGTACCGGCGCGTGCTAGCTAGCACAACAGCATGCGATGTACAGTAGTTGCTATATTTGTAGTGTAGTACACACTGCATTAGAAGAAACTACTGTACAGAGATTGTGATAACACTAAAGTTCTTCATCATACTTAATGTTATCTTGTACAGCCTTTTGTTGAGACCGTACAATATATAGAAAGTAAGTTCTTTCTGTATTTTTTCTATCCCGTATATTAAAGCTTTCTCTTAAGGTGCAAACTACACCTTAAATTTCCGTTTAGGAAATTACATAAGGTATTCTAGAATAGAATTTACCTTAGTTTTATTATCTCGGGAGGTTTCAGCAATTGCCTGGGCAGGAAATACAAGTAGGTGTCTTTCTTTCTTTCTTTTATAGCTTTTCTTTATAAGCTAAATGTCTCAATATAAGTGAAAGCCTTGGGGATCTGCCGGTTTCCGACTTTTTTAACGACAGGTTGTTGATATATAGGGGGTTTGTTAAAGGATATTGTGTGGAACTTTTGGGGAATTTTTTTTTGTTCAGTGACCTTAGGTTTTGTGATGTCAGAGCTTTTTTCGGCCAAAAATGGCCATTTTCAAAATGCATCTCCTCCTTTGATTTTTGGTTTTAAGGGATGAGATTTGAACCATGTATAAAACACATATGGACCTTCAATTTAAAGCAGGGGATTTTTTATTTTTCAATTATTTTTCAAGATATGAATTTTTTTTTTATGAAATTTTCCCGGAAAAATTACAGGAAAAAATTTGCCAAAAATCAGAAACTCAAAATATAAAAAATCCCCAGCTTTTTTTTAATCTACCATGTTTCCCTATATTATATATGAAATTACATTAAGATTGGTCCAATACTAAGAGAGGAGATACATTTTGAAGGTGAAAAACTTATGTTTTGAGAAACGGGCCTTCGAAGTTTTAGGTACATAAAAAAAGTAAATGACCGTGTTACCATTAATTTTATGTTTTTTTTTTTTTTTTTTTTTTTAGTATTAACTGTATTTCAAATCTTATTTTTAATGTCTATTGCTTTAATGCAAAAGTATTATGAATAGAAATATTAATCAATTGATTATCTTTGTGCCTAAGACATGTTATAAATTTTAGGCTCCTGGTCCCCCCTTATCTAATCTTGTTATAAGGTATTACTCTAGGGTATCATAGTTGCCTCTGCCTTTAGGGCATATCTTTTTTTATTAGTGTCTCAAATCCATCCCTTGCCAAATGGATCCTCGGAATTACTTTGCATCTACAATTCGGTATTTGTGATTCAAGTAATTTTTCAAGTCTTGCTTCACTTATTATTATCATTTTATTTTCACTATCATTGATAATATCAGCCTCCGATCCACTGCATTCTTCTTCTAAAATATCTTTGCCCTTTAGCAGTGATGAACGAATAGAGAGACGATTAGGGGTGGATGTGGTTGGTCTCTGGCCAGCAGTGATGTTAGCGTGTGCCATTTGCTGCGCGGCCCCTCTCTCTCTCGTCGTCGCTTCATTCCCCTCTATGGCATTAGTTTCTTGAATTCTCTGTTCTACTTCTTCGATGGCTATATCAAATTGGCGTTTCCGCATTCTAGAAGCATAAAGTGAACTCTTGCGCCTTTTAGGCATGGTGAAAAACTAAAAACACCGCAGAAAAAAACAGAGTTCAGTCAAGGCTAGCGAGCATGGAAAAATGCGACCTTATTACGTGAAGATTTATAGGCAACTGAGCCTCATGGGTGTTTTGTCTTGTCTAGTTATAACCAGAAAGGTGCCAATTAGGATATTATTGACATTATATATTTCATTTCAAAGGAAGTTTTTGTAACATATATCACAAAAACTATACCAGACTAAATAGTTTGCGCTACTGGTGTTTTCTGTGTATAAAGTTATTGTTACATTTCAGGCCATAACTAGAAAAGTAAGGCGAATTTTAGCATAATACTTCGCGCACACATTCTTGAATGCTCTACGAAGCCATAGAATTTTTTTCAGCAAAGCGAATATGTTTCATATTTTTTCGGTTTTTTAGGCGGCCGATCCCCTTCACTTGATACTCATGGATTTTTCTTCTCTTTACAGGAGGACCATCCGAAGTGCGGGAGTGTGTTCTGTATTGTCCGCAGTAAGAACTTCTGTGGACATCAATATTGTAGGAGGCATGCAGCATGCGCAGCCTCCAGAGGTGATCTCGGCTATTGTGACCCTCAGGTTTGTACAGTTTATTCTAACCTGATTACCGAGGCTTTTGACGAACCTAAGTAGACTGAGTCAGGGGATGCTGCCAGGGAAACATTACGATCTTGGGTGAGGGGTTTTCAGAAAAACACCTCAGGCCCCTACCTTCCAAATGAAAAGATGAGGGCCTACCTTTTCCCTAAAGCATCGGCTGATGCAATCATCCCCCAGCCTCAGGTGGAGATACCAACTACCCAGAATCCGGTAGATTCTGAAGTCTCGGCCGCCCTTCAAGACATCCAATTGGACGATAGGATGTCGGAGGTGTCGGAGTCTACTGAGAAGGACCTTCTAGGAGAAGGTCAGGAGGAGGAGCTGTTCCAGGCTCCTCAAGTAGAAGAGCAAGAAATCGACGAAGTGTCGGTTACAACGGTTCCGGACCCAGAACCTGTTCCTTCTACATCGTCTGCTATCCCAGATGAACTGGGAAGGAATCTTTCTTCCATTATTGAGATGATCCAACAAATTCAAAGGAAGAATGATGAGAAGGACGCTGCAATGAAACTGGAGATACGTAGACTTGCAGCATCCCGTGGGCCCCAGAAGCGGCTCAGCATGAAGGATCTTCCTTTGAGCTCGGATACCAATCCTTGGAGGTATGCTGAACACATGCCAATGACAACCGGGAAGATCGTGATCTCAGAAAAGTTTAGAGCAATTCCCCTGGAAGAAATGGAATTTTGGCCCAACAAAGACTCTTATCCGGATTGCTATGTCCGTCTTAGGAAGGAGCCAGCCTCAAAGGAGGAGACGGAGCCGCAGGAGGTCATAGTTTTTTACCATAGTAAAGCTCAGATGTTACTAACGAGTTCGATGAAAGAGTGGGGCTTCACTAACTCAAAGGTGCAAGCCTTGAGTAAGAAGCTTCCCTCCTTTGTGGCCTCTCCTACCAGAGCCTTTCCCTTCTTGGAAAAGGGATATAAGACAGCCTTTAAGGCGGTGGAGGCAGGGAAATCATGCCCCTCTTTGGAGGAGTGCAAGCCGTTATATCTGACCTTGCCCTTTGACCAAGAAGACTGGAAGGACGTACACCTTACCTTCTCAGTTGGGAAGCTGGAAGCTGATATTGCTGAACGCCAGTTCGGTGAGGCACTTCCAGAACTACCAGAGGTTCTCTTGCTAGAGAGCAAAAGACAAAAAAAAAGACTTGCGGCATCGATGTCGCTGCAAACGACACCAGAAACGATGGCAAGTGACTCCAAGAACTAGGATATGTTCATGGTTGTGGCCAAAACCCATCTGGCCACAGTTACGAAGGATCTCTATAGCTTTATTAAAGCTAGGAGAGCCTGTAAAGAGTTCGTGTTTGCCTCGGCTGCGGTGAAGCACGAACCGAGGAAACTGATCTCCTCGGGTATTTGGGGTAAAGACCTTTTTCCCAATGAAGTGGTTAAAGAGGTAGTAGACAAGGCCGCCACAGAGAATAGGAACCTTCTCAAAAAGTGGGGCTTAGATCTCAAGAGAAAGTCATCTCCAGATGAGGGTCTTCTACCCAAGAGGAAGAAAAAAGGCTTAGGCCATCCTCTTGGCCGGCTAAACCCTACCGACAGCAACAACATCAACTTCCTGTAACCGCGGTGCCTCAGATAGTGGCACGTACCAGCTGGTACCTCAACAAGTGGCGACACAGTTGCCAGTTTTTAACCCATCCTTCGAAAGGCAGACTTCTTTCTTTCGTTCGAGAGCTAGAGGAACAGTCAGAGGTTCTTCTATACGCCCTTCAAGAGGAAGGGGATACAGGGGAGGACGCGGTCAAGGAGGCAATGCCTCAGGTCCACAACAGCAGAAGTAAGATACTTCCAGTAGGAGGGAGACTACAGCTATTTAGGGATCGCTGGACCTTAGATCCCTGGGCTCACAGCCTAATTAAAAATGGACTAGGTTGGAGCTGGAGCAGTCCTCCACCTCAATTTACTCAATTCTTCCAACACTCATCCCCCATTCTGAAAGAATATGTCCGAGAACTCTTAGACAAAAGAGTAATCCGGAAAGTTAAGTCCATAAAATTCCAAGGAAGGCTGTTTTGTGTTCCAAAGAGGGACTCAGAAAAACTCAGAGTCATTCTAGACTTGTCGCAACTCAACAAGTTCCTAGTGAACTACAAGTTCAGAATGCTCACGCTTCAGCACATAAGGACCCTACTGCCCAAAAGGGCATATACTGTCTCTATATACTTGTCTGACGCTTATTGGCACGTTCCAATTAATCGTCACCTCTCCTCCTACCCAGGCTTCAAGTTACATAGAAAACTTTACGCCTTCAGAGCCATGCCTTTCGGGCTAAACATAGCCCCAAGGATTTTCACGAAGCTCGCGAACGCAGCCGTCCATCAATTACGCCTAAAGGGGGTCCAAGTAGTAGCCTACTTGAATGACTGGCTGGTGTGGGCAGCATCCAGGACAGAATGCATGCAAGCTTTTAAGATAGTGATCCAGTTCCTGGAACATCTGGGATTCAAGATCAACATAAAAAAGTCTCGACTTTCTCCAGCTCAAAAATCTCAGTGGTTGGGAATCCACTGGAATTTGGAGTCACATCGGCTTTCCATTCCTAGTAAGAAGAGGAAAGAAATAGCAGGATCTCTCAAGAGACTATTGAAATCCAAACGGATATCAAGACGCAAACAGGAGAGAGTGCTGGGCTCTCTACAGTTTGCTTCAATAACAGATCCAGTGCTAAGAGCACAGCTTAAGGATGCGACAGGAGTCTGGAGAAAATACGCATCAGACGCACGAAGAGATCTAATAAGACTACTACCGACTCGACTGCGAACGCTTCTTAAGCCGTGGTCCAATGCCAAGCAATTGAAGAAATCAATACTTCTTCAACCTCCTCCCCCGTCAGTAACTATCCACACAAACGCTTCAAAGGAAGGCTGGGGAGGCCACTCTCATCTGATGAGAGTCCAAGGGGCTTGGTCCAATCTTTTCAAGTCATTTAACATCAACTTTCTAGAAGCCATTGCAGTACTTCTGACACTGAAGAAAGTTTCTCATCGCCACTCGACCCACATAAGACTGGTTCTAGACAACGAGGTGGTAGTGAGATGCCCGAAACGACATGGGTCGAGGTCACCTCAAATCAACCAAGTGATGTTGCCAATATTCCGTTTGGCGAAAAGGAAGAAATGGCACCTGTAAGTATTTCAAATTCAAGGGTTCCGCAATGTGACAGCGGACGCTCTATCCAGGTTTACACCTATAGAGTCAGAATGGTCCCTTGACGCAGGATCGTTCTCCTTCATCTCGAGTCAAGTCCCAGAGCTGCAGATAGACCTCTTTGCGACGAAAGACAACAAGAAATTAGATCGTTACGTGTCCCCTTACGAGGATCCGTTAGCGGGGGCAGTGGATGCTATGTCCCAGGACTGGAACAGATGGTTCAGTATCTATCTGTTCCCTACGCACAACCTCCTTTTGAAGGTCCTCGATAAGCTGAGATCCTTCAAAGGGAAAACAGCAATAGTGGCCCACAAGTCGCCAAATAGCGTGTGGTTCCCTCCGGCATTGGAACTACGACTAAAATTCCTACCACTACCGGATCCATCCCTGTCTCAGCGAGTACAGAAGTCGACTGTCTTCGCTCCATCACAGAAAACACGGAACCTACATCTCATGATTATTTTCTCCTTAACGATGAGAAAAAGAATCGGTGTTAAAAAGTCATTTTAGACTTTTGGAGGAAACCAGAAGACATTACGAGGCTTCAGGGAAGAAATAGCTATCCTTTGTCAAGGCGAAGAAACCGAAAGAGATCCCGACAGATTCCTATTTATCCTTCTTCATTCACCTTCTTGAGCAAGGTTTAGCAGCCAACACAATTCTATTGTTCAAGCCTGCCTTGACAAGTCAGATACCATATGCCTTACAGGTCGACCTTTCTAACCACATTCTTAATGAACTAGCCCTTCAGCGCTTCCAAAGACCCTTTGCATGGTCATTAGATATGATTCCTAATTGTGTATAAATAATGAACAATGAGGAATGGGCTAAAAAGGTTTTGAATTTAAGTCATATTTCTGTTTGTACTCGCTTTGGGGGCCAGAGTCAGTGAAATAGTGGCTCTCTCGAGAAAGGAAGGCCACGTCCAGTTCTTGGAGGGAGAACTGAATCTATTTCCAGACCCAACGTTTCTTACCAGGAACAAGCTACCCACCAACAGGTGGGGTCCCTAGAGAATCTGCCCTCTGAAGGAAGATGCATCTCTATGTCCAGTGGAGTGCCTAAAGGTCTATCTTCATAGAACTTCAGACTTTATGGGAGGACAGCTGTTCAGAGGAGAAACCCTGGGTTCAAAGTTATCTATAACTAAGGGAGAACTTCACCCGTGTTATTCGCGGAACGGATCCAGACAGTACACCTGTTAGTCATGATCCGAGGAAAGTTGCCTCTTCCATAAAATTTCTTTAATTATATGGACTTTGAACATCCTTGTTTGCACACCAGTTGGTAGTCATCCAAGGTGTTCTTTATGCACTATGCGAAGCAAGTGGAGCAACTTATGAGATCAGTGGTAGCAGCAGGTAGAATTCTTTAACCTTCTGTTTTAAGTTTGTGAGGAACAGTGTAATTGATTTGGGACGATTAATTAAGAGGGTGCACGTGTAGTCACTATATGTTACTACACGCTGAGCGATAGGCCATGAAAGTGTCCTTACGAACTGTTCCATTGACATCGGTAATCTATAGCATAATACGGACACTTGCGCTTAGCGTTTTTTATGCTAGTGTATATAAACAGTATAAAGACTATATCATTATTATTAATAATTCAATTGAAGTGGCAAATCTGTTTCCTAGTAGATGAAACAATATTTTCTGTTGACTGTTTTTCTTTATGCTTTAACGCATATCATCCATATTTTATAAATTTTATAAATTTTGATCTGATATGTACGTTTATTAGATTTTAATAATCTAGTTAATAGTGAACCCTGCGTCTTATTCGCCCACACTCATTTTATTAGAAGTGTACTGAGCATTGAGTTTAAAATATGGATATTTTTATCATGGTATGTCTTTCAAGACTGTTCCCTGATTAAAGCAAAAGTCCACTCACTCTAACCCTTCCTTGGAAGGGTTGACGTGGTACCCTAACGGGATGGTGGCAAAGAGGCAAAATTTGTTCCTATGCGGATACAACCATCATCCAATAGTTTATAAGAGTAGTCATATTGGGGAAGGTGTCACAAATTCATACTGACATTGGTGACTCTTATACAAACTTTGCTTTATATTGTATAGGGCGAGACCACTATACAAGCTTGTCATTTTGTCATCCATAAATTTTTATGTACTACTCGAGACTTTTTCCAGAGTCTAGTACGACTCTTCCCTGTAGGGGGCAGGAAGCACTAGCATAGTTCATGCTTAGATGAAATGATGTATGACGTTAACATAATAGGTCTCTAGGTCTAGACGGACCAGGAAAATACTTTCTTGCGAGCACGGCACTGATTAAGAATCCACAGATACAGTAATGCTCTGGTAAACATTCCATCAGGACGACATGGCCTGAGCCCAAAAAACGGATTTTGAGCGAAGCGAAAAATCTATTTTTGGGTGAGGTGGCCATGTCGTCCTGATGGACCCGCCCTTCCTTTTAATGTAAAAGGGCTTGATGACCCCTCCCTATAGTACAGTATTTGTAACACCTCGTATATCGCTACAAGGAATAAAGAGGGCGTTACCGCCTTCATCAGATACACACTGGTAACGGAATAGGAGAGATGCCTTATGAGCGGCTCTCTTTTCATTCTCGTTTCAGATTCTTGTCACTGTACCCCCTCGAAGCATTAATACTGTTCGGGGTGAAGATAGCTATGTGACGTGTCAAGAATACGTCCTCTGATATTATGCGATATCCCTGTGAGATTATTTAGGGATATTCGCTCCAGGAGTTAGAATTCTGGATACCTTAAGGTAAAATTCTCTGGGAATATCACTGTAGTCAAATATACCCTAGAAAGCTACCTAATAGGAACTTCCATCAGGACGACATGGCTACCTCACCCAAAAATAGATTTTTCGCTTCGCTCAAAATCCATTTTGGTATGGCTATGGGTAATCCTTTGTCCCCACTTTTATCCAACGTATATATGGATTTTTTTTAAAATCTAGATTAGTTCCTTCAGTACAGTCTTCCCAAATTGTTTGGTACCGATATATTGATGATGTTCTAGGTATTTTAGTGAAAGTTTTAATCTGAAGGTTTTGTTTAAATCCTTAATTCATTAGTACCATCAATAAAATTTACTATAAAAAATTAAGAAAATAACCGTATCCAATTCTTAGACGTTTTAATAGTTAGAGAAACATAAATTTTAATTTTCCATATATAGAAAGCCTACCAATAATTTTTCATATGTACATTTCTATTCTAGTCACTCAAATAATATAAAGCATTCAGTTTTTCCTCCATGTACCTTAGAGCATTTAGAATTTGTAGCCCAGAGTACATTGAGGGTGAGTTCACTAAAATAAAAAAAAAATGCAACAATTCTTTGCTATCTCAAAATATTTCTTAGAAAAATGTATCAATAAGGCTAAGAAAACATTTAATAGTGTCCCGTTAGGGATGAAGGAAACAATTAATAATATGCATTGTTTGCCATTTCATGCTAGTTTTTTAGATGTTATACCCATTTTGAAAATACTGGACATTGGTGTAGCGTTTAGATATACAGTAATTGTACGTTAAAAAACATGTTGATTAGGAATACTGGAAATGATGATAATGTAATATATAGCATTCCTTGTCCAAAGTGTAACTTATTCTATGTCTGCCATACATACAAAGGTATCACAAGCAGATTAATAGTGTCCCGTTAGGGATGAAGGAAACAATTAATAATATGCATTGTTTGCCATTTCATGGTAGGTTTTTAGATGTTATACCCCTTTTGAAAATACTGGACATTGGTGTAGCGTTTAGATATAACTGTACGTTAAAAAACATGTTGATTAAGAATACTTCTAGAAATGATGATAATGTAATATATAGCATTCCTTGTCCAATGTGTAACTTATTCTATGTCTGCCATACATCCAAAGGTATCACAATCATATTAAAATAGCATCAGGTGGCCATCTCAAGGGGTTCTCTAAATAAGGCCTTGGCCTCCCACTGGTTAGGGTTAAGTAAAAAAATTGGATGGTCAGAGGCAAAAAAAATGATCCATGTAAATGACTATTTCCAAAGGAATATTGTTGAATCCTTTTTAATCTTATGTACCAAAGAAAGAAATTTGAATCTAAGCCCAGGTGTGTTTTCCGTTAATCCAGTATTATCCTTTTATCTAAAATCTGACCTCTCCGGAATTATTAAGACACTGATCCTCTTCTCCTGTATAAATACAATATCTTTGTATATATATTCTCATTGTTGATTCTGTTGATGTCCCTAATGGATAAAAGTACTAACTCCAATCAAGTCTTTTCATTTTTCCTTTCGTAGCTAATATATATATATATATATATATACACACACACACACATATATATATATATATATACATATATATATATATATATATACACACACACACACACACATATATATATATATATATATATATTGGGCTTAGGCCATGTCGTGCAGATGGAAGTTCCTTCGTTGGTAGCCTCCTAAGTTATATGTGACTACAGTGATATATCCCAGAGAATTTACCGAAGGTACCCAGAATTCTAACTCCTGGAGTGAGTATCCCTTAAATCTCTCCAAGGGATATCGCGTAAGGACGTATCTTGACACGTCTCATAGCTATTTACACCCCAAATAGCCTTTCATTACGAGAGGGAATGTGGCAAGAAAACATAGGAAAGTCTTAGACAGGTAAACACTTAACTCTCCTAATGTACTGTAAAATACTTCGGGCTTCCGCCGCTATGCGGCGCCACCAACCATTTTTTCGTTTGTAGATTTTGGTGACAGCATTTATTAGTGTTATTTCGCTATTTTCGAGGAATTTCTTTGCTAATGATGGATTCTCCCGCTTCATCAGCATCTGGACGGTCAAGTAATATCTTTAGATTGTGTAAATGTAGGCTCTTGCCAGTTTTTGATCTCGATTGATATCGTAATTAACGTAACAAGAGCCGTTGCCAGCCGGATGGTGTCATGGACGCGATCGTTCTTTTGTTCATTTAGTTAGCAAGAACGATATTCCCGGCATTATTGCTTTAATGACTTTAGCTATCTAGAAGTTTAGCTAGGAATTTTTATATTATGTCATTGTTGTTGTGTTTTTGGCCTTTGATAAGAGCCTCTCGGGTGCTAGGCTAGTAGCCTAGGCACTTTCACACCTAATGCATGATATAACCTTCCTGGTAAAGTTTTATTGAAGCTTAGGCAATATTTTATACAATTAAGATATTACTATTTCTTTTTCCTCTTCCATATAGTATACTAGAGTTACGTAGAACGTTTTTCTAAGCTCTTTAGCTTAATAGCTTTAGTTCTTTAGTATACTTTATATGTCCCCATTACTCTTGTATTGTCTTTAGGGGTAAGATAGACATCATTGCCCCTTTAAGTCAATACTATCTCTATGAGATATAAGAGTAATTCCCTTTCCCTCTGATTAGCCTAGGCTATCCTCAGTGAATTTGCTGTTCCCTACGGTTTGGTAAATACTCTGGGGCGTTTCGTTTCTCTCTCCTTTTCTCTGAGCTGGCAACTGAGTAGCTTGTCAGCATTGAGTTTGGAGTTGAGGACGGGACATCAGAGTAAAGTCTGTGTTAGGCATCTAGCTACCTGGATTTATACCGGCAACTGAGTTAGATTGTCGGTATTCCAGTGGGGCTAGTTGCTGTTCAGGAGGCTAGCCTCCCTAGACCTTGGTGGTTATTGTTTCACAATTTCCGCCTTATGGTCTAGCAGACAGTCCTGTATTAGGGGTTCTTAACTGGAAGATAGGTTTCTTCTCTGTTTTGATCCCTGGTACGAGATTCTGTTCTCTTAGAGTTCGTTTTCGGACGTTCTCTCATTGCCTAACCCAATCTGGGGAATTGAATTCCCCTATTTGAGGTTACTATGAGGACAGAATCCTTCAGGTTAGGTAAGGCCCTAGGGTAATACCTTTCTTATGGACTATTCACCCCTGCCCCGCTATCTCTTTCGTGTTGAATGATCCAACAACCTTATGGTCATGGTCCTACATATGCTCCTATGGACGTCTGTGTACCTGGCTTGAGTTTTTCTGTCCGTAGCTAGTACGCTGCTGGCAGATAACCTCATATCTTTGAGTGTACCTTAGAGTCCTCCCTTGGAATGCCTTCCATATGCCTTAAGATGGGATATGGTTGAGTGGAAGCCCGAATTTATTTCCCTCTTCCACTGGCACACTCTTTCTGGATGTAGACGTCTTAGTTGATCTTTGCCGTCTTCTATCCTTATCTTTTTCTCCTACTATCAATCATGGGCTACGTCAGCAGTTAATTCTGCCGCCAGTTTTGGATAGCTAGGCTAACAGTTCGCTGTTAACCCTTTCCTTGGACATCGTAGACCGATGCCGCTGGTTAGGTCCTAGGTATGTCTGCCGGCAACTGAGTAGCTTGCCGGCAACTATCCTATGCCTTCCATCCAAATATTAAACATTATTTTGCCGGTGGTTGCCGGCAGGTCTGGTAGATACCAGTCTTCCGTCATATGCCGGACTAGCCCAATATGCTGATTGCCGGCAGGTTCGACTAGACGCTGGCCTGTCGGCATAAGCTAGCCTTCCCATCATGCTGACGTTACCGGCGGGACCGGCAGTGTCGGCGAGGCCGGTAGTGTTGGCAGGGCCGGCATTGCCAGCAGGCCCGGCATTGCCGGCAGGCCCGGCAGTGTCGGCGGGGCCGGCAACATTGACGGCATACTGCCGCCGACAACTGCTGTACCCAGGAAAAATTATTATTTTTTCTAGCCTACAAGTGGTTCTTGTACAGCCATTTGAGAGATCATCATATAGAGAGATGATTCTCCTCTATAATAATGGTTATATCTATTTAATATTATCCACCATATTGAACATTTTAAGAGGATGTGTCAAGAAGACACTAAATATCTTAGATACTTCCTCTATTATTATTTAATTCTTTATGAATTTTTTAGTTCAATATGGGGAAGGGGGGTCATAGCAAATGGCTGATCGGGAAACACATGTGGGTGTCTTTCCTTCTATAGCTTACTCTATCCAAGATAAATATTATAACTGTTGTTATGTTGAAATCAGAAGATTTCACAGAAAACTCATTTGCTTTTCTTTTATTTACAGGAGGAGCATCCTGAGTGCGGGAACAACTTTTGTAAGGTCCGCAGCAAGGACTTTTACGGACATGGCGTGTGTAGGTCTCACGCCCGCTGTTCCATCACCAAAGGGGCTCTCAAGTACTGGGACCCTAAGGTATGTACCGTGTGTGAGAAGTTGGTTAAGTAAGTTTTTGATGAACAAAAGTCTACTGAGTCTAGGGATGCAGCTAGGGCTGCACTGCGTAAATGGGTAAGAGGTTTTCAAAAGAACACCTCGGGCCCATACCTTCCTAATGCTAGGACGAGGGACTGTCTCTTCCCCGTAGCGCGTGATGACGCTATCATCCCCCAGACGAAACCTGCAATCCCTTTGGTGCAGATTCAGGTTCAGAAGCCTAAAGAACCTGATGTTACGGATACTTTGGAAAGTATCCATTTAGACGACAATATGTCTGTCGTTTCTGAGGAGACTGAGAAGAATCTCCTTGTAGAAGAGTTAGACCAGGAGGCAGTTGTCCCTCCTGCTAGTTATGTGGAGAACGTCGAAGTGGCTTCGGTTTCTTTGGCTGCGGTGGCTGAGCAAGCACCCTCAACATCTTCACAACCGCCTCATCTGGAGACGATTACTAGTTCTTCTCCAGTCCTTAATGTCAATGGTTTATGACTTACAGAAGTCTACCGAGAAAGAGACCACTTTCCGGACAGAAATTGAGCAGTTAGTTTCTTCGCGCCTAGCCCCGAAGAAGCTAAACGTTAAGGACCTTCCTGCATTCTCCGACGTTAACCCGTGGAGGTATGCGGAACATATGCCTATGTCAGCAGGCAGGATCTTCCTCTCGGAGAAACTGGGTTCCGTTCCAGTGGAGGAGATTGAGTTTTGGCCCAGCAGAGGGGTCTACCCGGACTGTTATGTCTGACTCAAAAATGAACCGGTAGCCAAAGAAGAAATGGAGCCCAAGGAAGTAATTGACTTTGAGCTCGCTAAGGCACAAGCTATGCTTGCGTCAAACCTAAAAGAGAGGGCATTCACTAGCTCAAAGGTGCCGGCTTTGAGCAAGAAATACCCATCATTTATTGCTGACCCTCAACGTGCTTTTCCCTTTATGGATAAAGGGCTTAAAGCAGCCCTGAAGGCGGCAAGGGCAGGAAAACCCTGTTCCACGCTAGAAGAATGTAAGCCTTTCTCCCTTGCTTTCCCTTCAGATGATAAAGACTGGAAGGACGTTCATGTTACCTTCTCAGTCGGGAAGTTGGAGGCTGATATCGCTGGACGTCAGTTCAACGAGGACCTCCCAAAGCTGTCAGAGTTTCTCTTAAAAAGAGAACATGAGACTAAAGAACGCCTGGCTGCGTCTATGTCTCTCTAAACAGGGCTAGAAACAATGGCTAGCATTCCCGATACCCCAGACATGTATCATGTATGTGGTCTTTGCCAAGGCTCACTTGGCTACAGTAACTAAGGACCTGTACAACTTTTTCAGAGCCAGGAGATCTACTAAGACCACTACCAAGTCGTCTACGATCAATTCTCAAGCCATGGTCGGAAGTGAAGAGCTGAAGAGGAAAAGTGCCCTTGCAACCACCCCCTTCTGCAGTCACCATCCACACGGATGCCTCAAAGGAAGGATGGGGGGGGGGGTTATTTTCATCATCGAAAGGTACAGGGAACTTGGTTCCCCCTCTTCAAGTCCTACCACATCAATTACCTGGAAGCCATGGCAGTGTTTCTTTCCCAGAAGAAACTGAAACTTCGCCGCTCTATCCACATTCGTCTGGTTCTAGACAGCGAAGTGGTTATGAGATGCATAAATCGACAAGGTTCGAGATCGCCTCAGCTAAATCATGTGATACTAGCAATCTTTCATCTGTCCAAGAAGATGAAATGGCACTATCAGCAATCCACCTTCAAGGATTCCACAATGTGACAGTGGACGCTCTATCCAGGTTCAGCCCGATAGAGTCCGAATGGTCTCTAGACGCAAGATCATTCTCGTTCATATTGAACACAGTCCCGGGATTGCAAGTAGATCTCTTCGCAACGAGCGACAACAAGAAGTTGGCCCGGTACGTAGCCCCGTATGAGGATCCTCTAGCGGAAGCTACGGACGCAATGTCCCCAGATTGGAACAGGTGGTCCAGGATTTGCCTGTTCACACCAACCAACCTTCTGTTGGAAGCACTCGACAAACTGGGATTCTTTCGGGGATGGGCAGCGATAGTGGCCCACAAGTGGCCAGGCAGTGTATGGTTTCCGTTGATAACAGAACTACGCCTGAAGCTTATCCCGTTGCCGGAACCAGTTCTGACTCAGATAGTACAGAAATCGACTGTCTACGCTTCATCAGAGAAAACCCAGAACCTTCATCTCATGATTTTCTCACCCTAGCGGTCAAGAAAAGGTTCGGGATTTCGGCAGACAGTATTAACTTCTTAGAAGAGTACAAGTCAAAGTCAACGAGAAGACAATACGAATCTTCCTGGAAGAAATGGGTGGCCTTTGTTAAGGCGAAGTAACCTTAAGAGATTTCTACGGATTACTGCTTGTCCTTCTTCATCCATCTTCACGGAAAAGGACTAGCGGCTAATACGATTACTACATGCAAATCTGCCTTGGCTAGACCGATTCTTTATGCCTTCCAAGTGGACTTTTCTAATGAAATCTTCAATAAGATTCCGAAAGCCTGTGCTAAACTTCGACCTGCAGCCCCTCCTAGGGCTATTTCATGGTCCTTGGATAAGGTGCTTCATCTGGCTTCGACCTTGAACAATGAAGATTGTTCGCTAAAAAGACTTGACTCAGAAAGTAGTATTTTTATTTGCACTAGCCTCAGGAGCCAGAGTTAGTGGAATAGTGGCCCTCTCGAGGGATGACGGCCACATACAGTTTACACCAAATGGTGAACTAAATCTCTTTCCGGATCCGACGTTTCTCGCCAAGAATGAGCTACCCACTAAGAGATGGGGCCCCTGGAGAATCTGCCTTCTGAAAGAAGAAGCATCTTTCTGTTCAGTGGAATGCTTAAAGGTCTATATTCGTAGAACTTCAGACTTCAGGGGAGGCCAACCTTTTAGGGGAGAGACTTCTGGTTCGACATTATCTTTGAAACAGATAAGAGTGAAAATCACTTACTTTATTCGCAGAGCGAATCCTGATAGTACACCCGTAGGTCATGATCCGAGAAAGGTTGCCTCGTCTCTAAATTTTTTCCAAACTATGTCGTTTGATAATCTGCGTGCTTATACTGGTTGCAAGTCCTCTAGAGTATTTTTTCAAGCACTATGCGAGGCAACTGCAAGAAATAAAACTTCATATGGTGGCTGCAGGCTGTGTAATAAAGCCTGTAGTCTGATTACTGCGAAAGACAGAGCACTAATTGGGACTGTTAATGAAGGGTGTACATGATAGACTTCGGTATATCATGATATTGAGTGTCGATATGGACATTATATACTGTCTTACTCAGCTAAGTGAACTTAAGCATAATATTTGACATGTGTGCCAGCATATTTATGCGTGATGTTTTTAGTAATAACATTTATTGAAATTTCCTATTTCATAGAGTGGCAATGTTTCTCTGGTAGACGAAACCTATTTATTTTGTTATTACCATTATGCTTTTTATGTCTATGTATAGCATAAAATATATGATTTAATCATAACTTCTGTGTTTCTTGTTAATAAACTATGGAAGGAATTTATGCGTCTATCTCGCCGTAAGATTATTTGATTATATTCAGAGCATCCTTGATCCTCTTGAGATCTTGAGGGACAAGATCCCTTGTTTTGCAAAAAGATAAGTTTGGTTGTACTATGTTTGCTACTGTATTATGATTCCTACGTGAACATAAACTTGTCTGATTGGCAAGGTACAGTAATCTATTCGGTACCTGATACAAACTACTCTTTACGTATATATGACACAATATACTTCTGTTTGCTAAATTGTTCCTTGAATTCACAATCCTCGGGTTTTTTTCCTAGAGGCTATACAGACTTTCCCTGTAGGGGGCAGGAAGAACTGGCACATAACGTGCTCAGTTGATTAATGTATTGCGGTAACATCAAGTGTCTTTGGTCTTTATGTCCAATTAGGAAATAGTCAACTCGAGATAATGGCACAATTAAATCCACAGATACATTAATGCTCTGGTATACTTCCATCAGCACGACATGGCCTAAGCCCAAAAGACGGATTTTGAGCGTAGCGAAAAATCTATTTTTGGGTGAAAGAGCCATGTTGTCCTGATGGACCCACCCTCCTTTGGTTAAAGGGAGTTTATCCCTCCTTATGGTACTGTATCTGTAATAAATACTTTAAAAGCTACGGAAGGATGGTTGGTGGCGCCGCATAGCGGCGGAAGCCCGAACTATTTTACAGTACATTAGGAGAGTCGAGTGTTTACCTCTCTAAGACTCTCCTATTTTTTCTTGCCACATTCCCTCTCGTAATGAAAAGCTATTTGGGGTGTAAATAGCTATGAGACGTGTCAAGATACGTCCTTACGCGATATCCCTTCGAAAGATTCAAGGGATACTCGCTCCAGGAGTTAGAATTCTGGGTACCTTCCGTAAATTCTCTGGGATATATCACTGTAGTCACATATAACTTAGGAAGCTACCAACGAAGGAACTTCCATCAGGACGACATGGCTCTTTCACCCAAAAATAGATTTTTCGCTACGCTCAAAATCCGTATATATATATATATATATATATATATATATATATATATATATATATATATATATATATATATATATATATATATATATATTTAATTATTCATCAGCCGCAGCAGTAGCTAATCCACTGCAAGTCAAAGGGTTTAGAGATGCCGTTCCACTCGCATCTGTTAATTGTCTTTCTATTGCTGTTAAAACCAGAAATAATCTAAGTTTGTCACTCTATCGTCTTCTCTCCCTTTCCCTTTTTTTTTCTTGTAATCGATAGAGGCTAATTCTCTTATTCTCAATGTCCATCTAATACCTGTCTTTCTCATTATATATCCTGCTAATGTGATTCAATTTCTAACTTGCTGGTAGAATATTTGTACTTTAGTTTGCTCTCATATCAATGATGCTTGCCTATTATCTCTTACTGTTATTTCCATCATTATTCTTATATATAGCTCTTTGAGTTACAACTTTTCATAATCTCATTTTGCTTACTAAAAGCTCTTCATCCCCAGATTGTTATTCGTTTAATTTCTGTTGTTTGACCTGGTGAAACACCTACCGTCTTTCCTGAGCAGGTATATTAATTAACAGTATCTTAAACTTCATTCATAGCCTTTATTTGTTATCACTCTGCGTTTTCATTGGACGTAATCTTAGGTTTACCAATATTAATTTTTTTTCAGTGTTATATTCCTGCTTTCTCCATGCAATTTCTCTATCATCTTTTGCAATTTTCTAAGGATTTACTAAACAGAACATTGTCGTCTACAAATCTTAAGTTGATACGTTATTCCCCCATTAACATTAAATACTGGATTTTCCTGAACTAAATTTTCAAAACTTTCTCTATATATGGTGTAAATAACTTAGGAGAGATGGGGTCTTCCTGTCTAACTACTTTCTAAATTTGAATTAGCTTGTTATTTTTATGTAGTTTTTTGAATGCTTTACATCTCCTATAGATATTTTTAAATGTTCTAACATGAGATTATTCCATTCCATGTCTTTGAAGAGCATTCATTATTGCTGAAAATTCATCGGAATAAGAAAAAAAATCTTTCTCTTAGATTTTAAATGCCATACATAGTGGTCTATCATAATCTAATGATTTTACCACTAGGTGGTTAATTACATGTATATGGTCAATTGTTGAATACTCATTTTTATTATTTGCCTATTCTCTTGGTTGATTAATATCTGGTTGTCTTTACTAAAAGTGAACTTATTAGGTGGTAATTTCCCAGATCTTGTGTGTCTCCTTTTTTATGAATTAGTATACCGATAAAGTGAGTTTTGCTACTTTGAAATACCCTTCATCTATAATTGATTCAACTGTTAGGCAGTCTCCTTTTGCGGATTTGCCTTTTTTATGGCTTTAAATTCATTATTTACTTCTACTGTTACTTTTGATACCTGCTTAGGTGTTTCATTATTTCTATTAGCAAAGATATAAAATACATTACTAATATATAGCATTGTGAAGGAGTCGTCTGCAGTTTTTATCACTTCATATGTTTTGTTGATAATATTTCCATTTTCATTCTTCAGAGGATAAACCTGCTACGGCCGTTTCCAAGTCTTCTTTTCAGCAATTTGATGCTTCTCCCTTTCTTTAACGTTTCCGCATTTTAGGTCTGATTGTGTTAGCAATGTGTTAGGTTTTTATTTGTTTATTGTTTTGGCTAGTTCCTCAAATTCTATTTCATCTCTCTTCTTTGTTTTAGGTTTTTGGTACTTGCTTGTAGTTTTTCTTGATCTTGTTTAAGATCTTTTTTAACTATATCCCCTGCTAACAGGAAATTATCATTCTTTACTGATCCCATTTCGATTGTTCTTTGGGCTTGTGACGTCATCACCACCATCATAATAAAAATTTTGTTAAATTACTTTTCCTATTTCCTATACCTGCTTCCATTTCACCTAGTCTCGTGTATATATTATCATTTTTTTTTTTTATAGATCGCTTCTCTAAAAAAATTCTGTAAACGCATAACTATTGCAAGTTATTTTTATGAGTGCATATTCCCCAGCTGGGAGTGCATATTTTGTTTTGATAACTAAACTCATTAGTTTTTCTCTTATTACAAATATTGCTTCTCACTATTCTATGATCGTTTGACTTTAACTTACTTAATACTGTTACTTCTTTATTATAGGGTAGGAAGACGGGTTTCACAGACATGGTCTATTGTGAAAGGTTTTGGGTGTTTTTGGTTTCTACCACCCTTATGCAATAACATCTGACCGCACAACCTTGGGAAGTAACTGCAGGAGTGATGGAATTAATGTTTGTTTGAACCAGCCATTAGGTAACAAAAAATCTACGAAAATTTTATCTTATTTTTACAATGCTTGGAGTCGTTAGAGAGTAACACTTTTGTGTATATAATAATTTATATATAGGAAAGGTTGATTGTTGATCCATATACTTCCATGTTGTACCGTAATGAATTTCTCTTGGAATGGGGGGGGGGGGGATATGAAGATTTACCTCTAGATCTCCTACTTCTCAGAAATGGAGACATCAACCTCCCCTTAACACTTGTCGTGTGACCAGTTCATCTATAGAGCCTGTACATTTGCAGCCGATATAACCAGGCACCTATTTTTTGCTTATGACAGTTTCTGTGGTATCCATTCAAACAGTTGCAGGATATGGACCTTGAAAGTTGATCTAGCTATAACAAGGATGCACTCAAAATGGGGACATAGCCTCCACTTTTCAGTTCCCACTCACATTCGGTTGGAGGTGGCAGGTTTGGCTTTGGGATGTAAGCAATCTTGTTAATCATAAGTGCGTGCATTGCTCGTCTCAGATGTGGAATGTATGACCCTTTGGTTGGGGGTAGCATTTTCCTTTGAGTAGATTTGTTGCTTAGAAATTCGTTGGCTTCTACTTCACTCAAAGTACAACCTTAAATTGCATAGTTCTTGGAATAAATACTGATTGCCAGATCTCTAGCTTGAGCACAGACTTCATCGGTCATTACTTTGTGATCATCAACCTCTCCAAATTAAGCTAAGGCCCGAGTTGGATATTTCTGACTTGAAATAAACCAAGCCTTCTTGAGAGTGAAGTACAGAAAGCTAATTGTATCTCTGGCACTCAGACTGTGAATCATAGGCAACGCCTTGCACTGGTCGACTCCAAGGACTTCTGCAAAACTTTAGATCAGTGCATACCCATTTGAGGAGTCTTTTACCCAGAACTCAGGTGGGTTTTGAAGATATGTAGCAGCCTAGTAGATACACAGGACAATGTTGTCAGTGCCATTGGCATGCACTATAAACTTGTTTACTCCTGTGCGAACGCTGTACAATTTATAAGATCAGCCTGGTATCAGCCTCCTCCTGAGTAGATTCCATCTCTGGCATGGCACTGGTACTTGTGATTGAGCTGAGATACGGACTGACTTTGTCTCCTCATCAAATCCCCCCACCAAGGTTAAGCTAACGTGGCCTACATGTCAAGTGAGTATTGCTGGATTCACTCCACTTGCTGCAAAGATACATCAGGAGTCAGGCCTGGTTTTCTGGGTTCTACAAGAGCTAGGTTGGTTCTGGGGTTGTGAAGTTATCATCTACTGTGAATTTTATGGTTTTAGTGTTCTGTAACATTTTGTTTGTATCCTCAGACTTGACGTTTTGTAGCTATTGCAACAGAAGTGAATGCTGGCTGTGTTAGGTGGTACATCATTCAATAATCCAACTAGATAAGGGCTGACAATGTCCTCAAGCTTAGTGTCTTTCTTTATATGCTGAGGATGGATCATATGCATTAAATCTATGAAGAAAGCAGTCTTTATTCTAACATTTTATATTTTCCTTCATGACTTTCCTAAGGAGGGATTTTGTGCCAGTCCTAGCTGTTGTAGCTTCATTGGTGAAGGCTTTTGATGTGTTGCTGCATTCATGCTCGCAAACGAAATTCAAACTCTCAGGTGTGCTACCATTAGCTACAGCTTGAGTCATCCGCAATGGAGCTTGGACCTTGTCAACATGTCCCTTCTTTACTTGTCCCCTTTGTGTCCTTTGATTTATTCTGCAATTCAAATGTCTTCAAGCGATCAGTTGATGTTTTCGTCTTCTGGACATCTTTTTGGGCTACCTTACCTGTACTTATGTTAATAGGTTAATCTGTTTTGTTACAGAACGGGTTCTCTTCAATTGCAGCCATGATATTATTGATCGTTTCCAGATCTCATGCCATTGTAGTCTGACCTGCTTAATGGTGTGGATTCAGTGCCCCTGTATGGAGTCTCATCATTTCCTTGGACTTTGAGCGGACTGATGCTGTCAGAGCTTTAACATAAACCACTTTTGTTCTGGTTGTCTTCATTTGGGTGATTCTAGACAGACCACTGCTCTCCTTAGCATCTACATTGTAGGTCTGCTCCAAAAGCATGTCGAACGGTACAGCATTATGTTGACCATTTGATTGTCGAGATACAAATGCTCTATCCACGAGAGTGCTGTGAACTTTAGGGGCTATCTTCTAAAAAGCTCTTCATTTCCTTAATATATATCAGAAAAGAACTGTTGCCCGTATATATAATTTCCAGTAGCAACAAGATATGGGAGCATTTTACCGGATTCACTCATGTGTCCGACCAAGTTTCCTTGTCTCTGGTTGAAGATAGATTGGAAGAGGATGTCACATACTTCTAGGAAAGGGAGCCAGTAATTTCGCTGTAGCTTGTTTGAATACTTCATTTTGAGGGCTGGGCAAATTTCTCGTGAGGGTACCAAGTTGATCATGTGAGTTGTTTACCAAGTTCACCTGTTCCTGACTAGTCAGCTGGTTGTCGATAAGTTTCTGTGTGAAGCTGGTGATGTCATGTGTCCAACTGGATTCATTCTGTTGTTCGATATTTGCTAGGAATTCTTGCCAGATCAATCGCCACAGACCCTCAGAGATTAGCCTGAGAGCATGAATTGTTTGATAGTACTTGGCATTTCTGCCAAATATCTTTCTAAAGGTGTCTTCTGTACAAAATCCCAACCTGACCATGATATATTTAGTGCCACTTTCACGCAGGATCTTCCAAATCGCCTTTATGATGTTGTGCTCCTGATGAAATCCACCCAAAGGTAAAACTACATTGCTGAACTTATCAGGGATAGTTTCCTTTATGGTCTTAGCCACATCATAGATAGCTTAATAACATGCTATATTCGTCCACTCATTGTCAAGTTTGGTTGACATCTTGACAAGGCACAACATTTCTTTCATTAGAACAGAGGAGTCTGTGGGTGATGATGGTATGAGAGGTAGGTAAGCAACTACACTGGATTCCTGTTGGTTATATTGCCTTGCACAGAATGCTGGGAAGCTTGGGAGGTTAGGTTTTGCTGTAGAATTTTCTGTATTATCAGTGGAATAGAACTGTGTTCTGCAGTTGTGCCAAATAGATAGGATATCGGCAGCCAAGTCATTTTCATTTTCAGGCATAAAATCTGCTTAACATGTTATGATTTTTGCCATCCGCCCTTTCTTACAATTAAGCTGGCCTTTGTTCTTCTTCTAGTTTTGACAAAGCTCGATCCCTCTGCTTGTGGTATGGAATGCTGAGAGTGTCACTTGTTGCAGGGCTTGGAGCTTTTACATTCTTCACTGCAATTGCCATTATAGCATGAAAACTTCCACCTGCCAAGGTCTTGTTAAACCAATCCTAGTTGTTCCTTGCAGTATTTCTCTATCTTTTGACAACATATCTGGTACATAGACCCCATGTTCTTGTGTCTGTTTGAGAACTGCAGCACTCTTTGAGGTGAGTTGTCACTGAGAGCTATCATAACTGATGCCTTGTCCCTATTGGTTGTTCAATACAATGAGGTCTTTACTTTTGTGTTCGTTATAAGTGTGATACGAATTCCTTATAGCCAGAGGTGTCACGACTCCAACTATGCACTGTAGTAACTGTTGACATATTACAAGGACTCGTTTTTGCATTACCTCATCAACTGATACTCTATTCTACTGCTCTTGTATGACAGTGGAACATCTATCAGCAATTTTACATTGAAGTTGTGGAATGTGTCGGGAACCATTTCCGAATCATCTTTGACTGAAACCTCAGTTGAATTGGACAGGTATTCTTTCATTTTATATAATTTGGTATATTTCCCTGTATTTTGGCTGATTGGGTAAGACTCCTTTTTTTACAGTCAGTTGCACTGGTATTCTCCAAATTATGAAGTTTATTAAGTGCATCGCCAAGATGAACATTGGAAGTGAATATAAAGCCCGGTCTATAGGACTGTTCTAAAAGGGTCACCCTTGATCCTAAACGTGGTTGCAGCTTGGTCCTGAAGGTTATTGATCAATGGAAATCTGCTTTTTATACCCCTTTGTTGCAGAGTTGTTACGTGTACTCATCTCTTAGGGTCTAGATAAGAAACTCCTCGTAGTTTTCAAATAACCGGACCTCCAGTTTGTCCGCAAGCACTTTGAATGCTACATCATGAGAGTTGGTTATGAATTTTTTTTTTCGTCACACGTTGAGATTTGAAATTATACTTACAAAGTATGTGGTAGCAGATGTCTTTGGCTACTATGTCATATGCAATCCCAACTAATCGTGATCTTTGTGGCTTTGTCAAGTATGAATTTTTTAATTTAATTTTTTGATACTCTCACTGTTTGTTCTTTGCTACGATACCATCTATTTTCAAATATCATGCATGTGTAATATATAGATATTACATGTTTAAAACACATGACCTAAGAGGTCACTGTTGAAGTAGGAAAAGTGTGAGAAATGCCATAGTCATATCATAAACAGGATGCGAATGCCAAACCTCAGCAATGTAACATTTTTCATGAAGAGTAAACACAACCAAGCCGTGAGAAAGAGTTGTCCATGAGAACGGAACTAAGTACCTTCCGGTATTAATGTTGTGTTTAAAATAAATCATTAAGTGCTGATATAACTAAATGAAGTTTAACGTGAATATGGATATTTGTGGTAGTTCTTACTGAGATGTCATACGGAATGGTCATCCGACCAAACCATCTATACTCCTGTGATGGAGATGTTAATACTGTTTTTAAAGAATAAACTATTTTAAAGTTAACTTACCTAGACTTTACTTGAAGATGTAACATACCAAGTGTAAATTACAAAACATTGAAGATGACATTTGACGGAAACCCGAATGTTTGTTAATAACAGTAGCACACCAATAAATAGTGGCAGCTGTAAAACTCTAAGAACCAGAGAAAGATCTTCAAGAACCAGCGAATAAAACTCTATGAACCAGAGAAAGATCTTCAAGAAATCAACAGTAATGAATCTACAATTTTGACTAAGTATCATAGTCCACCGAAGAAATGAAAACATTTAATACCAACAAATAAATGTTATACAAACTGAGGAACTGGATCTTCAATCAACATCCTAAGAAAACCAAGGACTGACATTCAACGTTTACTAAACATTGAAGAAACATATCCAGGAAGCACTACATTCAACGGAAATCGGACCGAAAACATTCACCCAAACCTAAATAAGAAGAAACAATCCAGTGAGAGAGAGAGGAAATGACAACATCACCCTACGGCCATATAAACTAAAGCTAAGTATATTTTCTTTATTCATTTCAGTTTTAGACAGTAAAGTGTAGTTATCACGTGTCAATCGTCCATTATTGCTGGGGTGAGTTGTTTGCTAATCTTTAATTTTCTTTCATTTAAGGAAACTGTATTCAACTTTGAATTCTCGTCTAGAATTTTTTTTTCTCTCTGTGCTAATTCCGTTATCTTTCAGAAGTTCTCGGGAAATATCTTTGTATTCCGTTTTCTTTCAGAAGTTCTCGGGAAATATCTTTGTGTTAGTATCATTTTGGGGGATTTTGTTATAATCTTTATCATTTAGTGCTTATGCGTTTACGCAGTGGACGTCTGTATTCATATAGATATTTTGATTGGATTGCAAGGAGTCGTAGAGATAGAAAAAGAAGTACAATAAACCTGACGCCTCCTGTGAGCCCCACCCCTGGACCGAGTAACCCAACCCCAGGACATGGTAACCCCCCTCCCATTGGGACACTAGTAAATGCTCGCTCTGCAATCCTTCCTTTTCAAGGTCGAGTTAATGGGTTCTTGCCTCAGAATGTGGAGTCATGGATTTCATCCCTCGATGCCCATTAAATGCTAAACAGATTATGGACCCATTTGTACAATTACAAGAAGCTAAAAGTTTTATAGACTTTTCTAAAGGAGATGCAAGTGCGTACTTGAGGGGAGTTTCATTTTAAGAGGCAGTTACCTGGGATGATTTCAAAGTTAGGCTACGTGCGGTCTATGGAGGTGAGGAAGCCTTAGATGTAGTTTTAACATTAGGAAATACACTTAATCAAGTCACTATGACTCGGCTTAATGTTATTGAGAGAGCAGCTCTCATAGCCGATAGGCTTAACGAGTATCAAGATATTTTAGGTAATTCCACTTGGGTTACTAGAGATAACATATCCGTGAAAGATTTCTTACGATTAATATATTTAACTTACATGACACTTATGTTGCCTGAAGCTTTAGTGCGGTGTTTTGATAAAAAGTTAACGCCAGCAAGTACGGAATTGGATGAATATAAACATATAAAGAAACATATGTCTAAGTGTCCTGATCTTGATCCCATGTTTACACAAGTTTTTGCAAAAAATGAAACAAAGCCACAACAAGTAAACGTAGTTAATAATAGTCAAGTTGCAGGAATGACGTGTTATAGTTACAAACCTCAAGGTTACTTGATAGCTGACTGCAGAACGAGATTCTGTTCTTTACATAATAGTTCGACTCATTCATATAGTCAGTGCTACTCGCGTAAGACACAACAGAATCCTAGAAATACACAGTCAATACCACAGTTAGTTCCATATGGAAATAAAAAGTAAAATCCTCTTTTCAATAAGAAGAAACAGCCAAACGTCAATGTAGCTCAGAATAAAAAAAAAACAAACAGTTCTTCGAATAACGCTGATCCTGGGTCGTCAAACCAGACCTCGCAAGGTCAGACTAATTTTCAGAATGTGCAGACCAAAGCAAATACCACATAATTAACTCCAGTGGGGAAGAGAGTGATGTTGGGTCAAGGTCATTCATGTCAACATCAGTAGTATTGAATAATCAATTTAATGTTTTTTCAGATCATTGTGAGGCAATAGATTTTCCTATGAAACACACGACCGAATTAAATAAATCAGTGCATGCTCCCGTAGATTTGCAACAAATTCATACAATAATAAGCCAAAATGAGTTACGACCAACATTATATGCTGTAAATTTAGAACACCGGTCCTTTACATTATTTTTTGACTCTGGTAGTCCACGTAATATCATGGATTTGAGGACAAATCATTTGTTGTTTTCGAACTTCCCAATAGATAAGTCCGGAGTAAGGCTCTCGGGTATAGGAAATAATGCATTAAATGTAATAGGCGTAACTCATGTTCAGTTCAAGGTCGGTAAGCGCACGTTTGCCGATACATTTGTTGTTATACAAAACATTGATATGTATCCAGCTGTAATTATAGGATACCCATCTATGGGCAATCAAAACATTATCTTAGCCCCTGCCAAGCACGGCGTGTATATCAAAGGAAAATTGTATAAGTCATCTAATACCTTAAAATCAGTTTTGGATAAAAAGGAGACGACAAATAAAACAGTGACGTACGTTGAAGAACCAATAACTTGTCTCACTAATAAAGAAATAATATACGCGACCCAACAGAATTCTCGTTCACCCGTAATATCATCTTGCACGCAATATATCAAGCCGAACGTACCTTTGAATTTAATAGTGCAAGTAAAGAAAACATTACCGGGATCTGAAATATTATTCCTTTCCAACACTTTGAAAACTAACGGATTGTGTGTCACACAAGCTATTTATACAGTAGGCTCACATCAACAATGTAATATTGAAGTCTGTAATCATTTAAATACCACTTTAGTAATTCACAAAAATCAACATATCTTGGATGTAGAAGTATATAAACATCGTATTCTTACCGTTGCTGAAATCAATCACGCTCAATCAGTTGCGGATGAATCCCTTTTGCAATCTATTAAAAATTAAATTAGTAAAGACATTCAAGAAGAAATTCAGGAGAAATTTTTTGGACTTTTAACTGAGTATTATGAGGTTTTTTCCACTACGGATGGATCCTTAGGAAAAACAGATGTGATCAAGCATCAAATAAGGTTAAAGGACAAGCAGAAAATTATCTATGTACCCTCGTACAGACTCCCTAAGAAATTCCAGAATGAAATAAATGATGAAGTAGGTATAATGCTAGAAGAAGGAGTCATTAGGAAATCGAACAGCCCTTATAATTTTCCATTAATAGTTGTACCGAAAAAAGATCGAACATGGCGTATCTGCATAGACTTCCGTCGCCTAAATGAGGAGACGATCCCTGATCGATTCCCAGTGCCGTGTACTGACAATATTTTATCTTTGTTAGGTCAGAATATATATTTTACCAGTTTGGACTTACTTTAAGGCTTTCACCAGATATCATTAGAAGATTATAGTATCCCTTACATAGCCTTCAGCACAGCCAGGGGACATTATGAATTTTTATGGGTGCCTTTTGATTTACGTTGTGCTCCCATAACATTTACAAGAATGATAAACATAGTGTTTGGAGACTTGCTAGGGGATATATTGCATGCCTATATGGACGACCTTGTAACCTTTTCCAATACCTTAGAAGAACATCTACGTAAATTAGTACTAGTACTACAGAGACTAAGACAACATAACTTAAGGGTAAAGATTAGTAAGTGTGAATTTTTCGAAACAGAATTAGTCTATTTGGGTTTTACGGTGTCAAGCCAAGCTCTTAAAGTAGTCCATGATAAGGTGTTGGCTATCCGTAACTTTCCGATACCTACTAATGTCAAGGCAATACAGCAATTTCTGGGTTTTAGTGGATATTACAGGCGTTTTATACGCAATTATTCAATAATAGCCACTCCCTTAACTGATCTTACGAATAAGGGCGTAGATTTCATATGGTCTGAGCAGCATCAACAGGCGTTTAATATCTTGAAAGATGAACTGTGTAGTTCTCCTATCTTAAAATTTCCTTACTTCGGTAAGGAATTCATCATTGCAACAGACGCCTCAGACTTAGGAGTAGGTGGGGTATTGCTTCAGCAATATGAAAAACAATTTTTCCCGATAGCTTTTTATTCTCGAAAACTGAGAACTTCCGAAAGTAAGTATGCAGTAATAGACAAGAAAGAGCTAGCTATTGTTAATTCACTAGTGAATTTGATA